>NC_057863.1:636530805-636775805 GCF_019393635.1 Dromiciops gliroides
TTCCTTCTTCTTGAATTTAGAGGAGGGAAGAGGGTAAGGGAGGTGGAGGAAATTAGAAAGACATCTAAAGACAGTTATATACTGTGTGGGAGGGAGAGACGATGGCAGTTAGAACTCACCAGTGAAAGGAGGAAAGAATCTCTGAGACTAGGGAGTCCAACCCTTCATGTTATGTTTCTCTTTCTGTCACTTGAAGTTGTACCCAACTCTCCTTGAGCCCATTTGGGGATTTCTTGGTAAAGATACTAGAATGGTTTGCCATGGCCCTCTCCAGCTCATTTTATAGATGAAGAAAACTGAGGCAAACAGGGTGAAGTAACTTGCCACAGGTCACACAACTAGTAAGTGTCTGAGGTCAGGTGTGAACTCAGGAAGATGAGTCTTTCTGACTCCAGATCCAGCACTCTATCCACTGTGCCCACCCATCTCATTTTACAGATAAGGAAACTGAAGCAAACAGGGTTAAGTGGATTTGAACTCAGGTCTAGGCCTGGTGCGCTAACCTCTATACCACTAGCTGCCTTCCTGACACACAGTAGGACTTAATAAATGCTTGTTGGTTGATTTTTTTTCTTACTTCTCTGAGGATGAACTCTCTTATCCTGAAAGTAAGGGGACAGATTAGAAATTAAAGCGTCTTAACTGTTTTGGGGGGTGAGTGTAGACTCCTTTGGCAGTTCAATGGTGTCTGTGACTCCTTGCAGAATCATGATTTAAAAGCATAAAATAAAATAAAGAAGGAAACAAGCAGTTATTACATGTCTACTTTTGCCAGGCCCTGTGCTAACATATCATTTCATCTTATATTCCCTGTCCTCAGCCCCTCATTCCCACCTCCCTGGATATAAACACTTGTTGTTGTGTTAGGCGGACTACATTTGATGAGCAGCTAGGCCAAATGAGGGGAAAATTTCCCTGTAGAGCTATCAGGAGGGTTTCACCTGCCTTGTACCCCCTCATGGCCTCAGGTTCTGATCAGGCTCTTGGGAAACAAACCCTGCAATATCACTTGGAGAGGGGCAGAGAGGATGGAGTCAGGAAGACTGAATTTGAGTCCTGCCTCACACATTTTACTGGGTGAACCTCCAGCCTTGGTTTCCCTACCTGTAAAATGGTGTAATAATAGCACCTCCTTCACAGAGTTCTGGAAGACTCCAATGAAAGGTGTGCAAAGTTCTCTGGGAACCTTTAATGTGCTCCATTAAGTGTGATTAATCATGATTAAAATTCTAGCATATCTGTACTCATGCCCCACTCCCCACCTCTCCCAGCCTTCCTGGATTTGTGCTTCTTAAAGGTTACAGATGGCTTAGACTCTTGTCTCTCAGAGATTAAACCACAGGATCCCAGGCCTAGAGCTAGAAGGGATCTTGGAGGCCTCCGAGTCTAATCTCCTCATTTTACACATGAGGAAACTAAGACCAAGAAGCGTTAGATGACTTATCCAGGGTCTACACAGTTAGTAAGAAAGTCCCTGAGGCAGAATTCTAACTCAACTCTTTTGGCTCCTACTCCTGTGCTTTCTCCATTACATTATGCTGTCTCTCAACCCTCTCATTTTACAGATGGGGAAACTGAGGCCCCAAGGGGGTAAGGGGCTATCCCAAGGTCATCTGGCCAGTGAGTGACAGGGTCAAGATTAGGGCCCAGTTTTCTTGACACCCTGGACCTTGTTCTCCCCCTTGTCATCATTACCTCCTTCTTTCTTTGCCCAAGATGTTCAGCCTGATCATGATTCCTCAGCTCATCCCCTGCACGGAGGCGCTGGAGTGTGAGGCCGGAAAGAATGAGATAGATGGGAAGTGCTGCCCCCCTTGCCATGCAGGTAGGTCAGAGAGTTTCTTTCTCCGGAACAAATCACTCTCTTACTCTGCTAAATGCCTCCTATCCCAGGCTCTCTTCCTTTCTTTATGTATCCAGTTAAATTCCAGAACCATTGAATCTCAGAGCTTAGAGATTCCATGGAGGGGAACTGGCCCAATCTCTTTTCCAACCTAGGAATCTCTTCTTGAATACTTTAGGAAACATAATGTTCTCTGCTTATAAGGCAGCTATTCCTATTGATGGACAGGATGAAGTTACTCAACCAGTAGGGTTTGGAATGCCTCTTACACATAGAGTCTAGAGTTAGGTTGTCCAAGGTTTTAAGGGGTTTAATGCAGGACTGCATGGGTTGGAAGGAGGGTGGTAATTGAGGTAAGAGAGGGGAAAGGGAGAAGTCCCCCTGGGCACACCTCTGATTTTCTCTGCCTTCCCCATGGGGTTCAGAGCCAGGTGGGTACAGAATACTTATTCAGCAAGTGTTGATTGCTGGAGAGAATTGTCAGCTTTGTCTAAAGCACTGATTCCATTCAACTCATCATAATCCACACCTT
This sequence comes from Dromiciops gliroides, assembly GCF_019393635.1. NCBI lineage: Eukaryota > Metazoa > Chordata > Mammalia > Microbiotheria > Microbiotheriidae > Dromiciops > Dromiciops gliroides. The sequence continues at coordinate 636,533,181 of NC_057863.1, forward strand.
TCACATTCACACACAAAGTGATCCCATACAGGCTCCTCCCTAGTTCAATTCCTTAGTAGTGTACATCTGAGCAAGAGCCTCTAAATCGGTTTCCCTGTTTCCAGTCTCTCCATTTTCTAATCTCTCTTCACACTGGAATATTATATTCCCCTGGTAGAAGGTGATTTCCTTGAGGGCAGAAGCTATTTCTGGTTTTTGTGGGTTTTTTTTTTGTCTTTTTATCTCCAAGAACAATCTGGTGCTTTGCAGATTTATTATTGTTCAGTCCTGTTTGACTCCTCATTGCCCCATCTGCGGTTTTGTTGGCAAAGATACTGGAGTGGTTTGCATTTCTTTCTCCAATTAGTTTTACAGATGAGGAAATGGAGGCAAACTTGGCTAAATGACTAGCCCAGGATCACTCAGCTAGTAAGAATCTGAGACTGGATTTGAACTCAGGTCTTCCTGACCAGGTCCAGTGCTCTATGCACTCTGTCACCTACCTAGTCAGATTAATCCTTGCAGATAGAGAGTGCTTATTAAGTTTCTGTTGTATTTGTCAACCATGTCACATTAAGGGCTATTAAGGCCATATTTTTCCAGAAACACTACTGGACCTTCAGGAGACCCTGAATGTGTCAAGAATGAAACTCCCCCTGAGCTGACATAATGCACCCCAAACTGGACTCCCTGTGTCTTGGGGAGGCAAGACAGCCACCAGCCAATGTGTGCCAGGCTGGGATAATGCTTTTGCAGCTGTGGTCCTTTGCAGATAAGAGCACACTCCTATCTTCATAGTCTAGCAGTTTCCAAGGGAAAAGAATGAGACTTTTGCCATCACCTTACTCCTTCCCATGGGGAGCGGTCTCGTTCTTTATTTCTACCTTTGCTGCATTGCTCTTCTCCCATGCCATGCCCCTTCCTGGTATCTCCTGCTATTACAAAAATGTAAACTTCTGTAAAAACTGGCAATCCCCTGGGTTCCCCCTGGATGTTCATTTCTCTTGTAACAAGCCTGGTTTTCACATAAGTCTTGTGACATTGTCATTGCCCATTGACAGTCCTTAGCAAAGGTTTTCTGGATAAACTAAGGCTCACAACCTTTGATTCTGCCTCTTGGACCTCCACCTTCACCCCCACACACACACACACACATACTCCCTCCACCTTGTGTTTTCCCTGACCATTGAGGCCAGCCCAGATAGAGCTTCAGGTTCCCATCTTGACCTATATTTAGTGCATGTCATAGTGCAATGGGATCTTAGGGATCAGTTTGACTCCTGGTGCCCCCCACCACTTGCTACTTGTGTGACTCTGGTCCAGTCATTTAATTTCCTCATCTATAAAATAAGGGGATAGGACTAGATGACCTCTAACATTCTGTGTTCTGTAGGTATCTTCTAGCTCTGAATCCTATGTTGTGAGCTCCTGCCTCCCTCTGACATTCTATACTCTGAGGGTCCCTGCTAGCTCTGGACATTCTGGGTTCTGGGGCCCTTTCTAATTCTGACATCCTCTGTTCTAAGAGCCCTTGCCCCTCTAACATTCTATCTTCTGAGATTTCCCTCCCATGTCTGAATTCTATGTTCTAAGGTCATTCTACCTCTACGTCTTACGTTCTGTGGTCCTTCCTAGCCCTGACATTCTATCTCCTGGAGTTCTTTTTAATTCTGGCATTCTAAATTCTTGTTCTTGTATTATTTAAAATTATTGGGGGGTCAGACTGGGTTTTCTAAAACATTAGTACTTATAAATTAATGGCTATTGTACCAGTTTTGGTAGTAAGCATTTATTATTAATTAATATCGGAGGGCGGAGCCAAGATGGCAGAGGAGAGGCTGTGACTCCCACAAGCTCCAGATAAATCCGTCCATTCACGCCCAAATAATGCGGTAAAAATCAAAACCCAGAACAGCCTATGCACATAAGAACAGAGTGAGACTGTTTCTCCGCAAAAGAGTGGGCAATCTGATCACCTACTGATCAGGCTGAACAGCTCAGCATGCGGTCCCGACCCAGCCAGGGACACTGCTTCCAACGCATGTCAGAATCTTCTGCACCAGCAGCTTCTGAGGCTCCGATCACAGACTTGTGTGGGGGTTCGGCTGTAGGCCGGGGTGAAGTGGAGACTGTGTTCTACTGAGTTGGGGCAAAGCGCCCTGGGTCTGAACCAGTGGCTGTATCGAGTGGTGGTGGCCCAGTGGGGGAGGGGTAAAAGCACACCAAGCTTCCGACATAGAGAATCAGAGTCAATCAGACTTCTGTTTCCGGTTCAAAGAGAAAGGCGGCTGTGATTACTCACAAGCCAGGCAGGCTGAGAAGAAATCCAATCACCCCTGGGCCAGGCTGTAGCACGAACAGTGTGTCCTGGAAGCAGCGCTACACTTTAAGGAGTAAAAAGCCAAGAAACAGTAAGTCAGGATGAGTAGGCAGAGAAAGCAGAACACCATTGAAAACTTCTTTGGGGGTAAGGTAGACCACAATACAACTCAGAGAAGGAAGATAATAATAGGGTCAAAGCTCCAACATCCAAAGCTTCCAAGAAAAATATGAACTGGTCTCAAGCCATGGAAGCTCTCAAAAGGGACTTTGAGAGAAAGTAGGAGAGATAGAACGAAAGATGTAGAGAAAGAGAGGAAGGAATGGAAAGAGAAATGAGAGCAATGCAGGAGAGGCATGAGAAAATAATCAACAGTTTGAAAAGCCAAATGGAAAAGGAAGATTAAAAAACTGCTGAGGTGTAGGAGAAATAGACCTGGGGGATGGGGAAGGGGAGAGATGGTCTGGGGAGAGGTTGTTCACATTAAGGAAACAATGAAAAAAAGCTTATGGAGGGGAGGGGAAGAGGGGGAAGGAATTGGGGAGTGAGTGAACCTTAATATCATCAGAATTGACTCAAGAGAAGGACTTAACATACATACTCAAGTAGGTATAGTATATATTTTTGCCCTGAGGGAGGGGAGGGAGATGGGGGGGGAAGGAGTGGAAGGGCAGATTTGGGGAGAGGAGAGTAGTAAAAGCAAAATACTTTCAAGGAGGTAAAGATGTTCTGCATAAAGCACAAGTATGAAATATTGAATTGCTTGATTTCATAGGGGGGGGTTAAGGAGAGAGGGAGGAAGAAAATTTGGAACATAGAATTAGCTCAAAGACCTTAAACTCATCAGAGTTGTCTCATGGAGGGAATAACATTCACACCCAGTTGGGAGGAGTAATCTATTTAACCCTAAAGGAAAGTATGAGGGAGGAAGAGGATAGGAAGGAAGGGTGAAAAAAAAGGGAGTGCAGAGTAGGGAGGGGACAGTCAGAAGTAAAATCTTTGAGGAGGAATAGTTTAAAGAAGATAGAAAATAGAATAACTATCATAGGAAGGGAATAGTATGGAGAGAAATAGTTATGATGACTTTGCTGGGCTAATATGAAGAAAATTCTTTGTCAAGTTTAAGGTACTTTATTTAAGGTTTTGATGAACAGGATACTATTAGAAAAACCTGGAAAGACTACATGAACTGAAGCAGAGTGAAATGCACTGTATACAAATACAGCAATAGTGTAAGAAGATCTGCTGGGAAGAATGTGGTTATTTTCAGCAAGGCGATGGTCCAATATAACCCTGAAGGACTTATGAATAATGGCAACCCATCTACAGAGAAAGAAACTGAGGGTATCTGAAAACAGACTGAAACACATTTTTTTTCTTTTCTTTTTTTTTTTTCTTTTTTGGTGAGGCAATTGGGGTTGGGTGGCTTGCCCGGGGTCATGCGGCTGGTGGGTGTTGGGTGTCTGGGGCCGGATTTGGGCTCGGGTGCTCCTGTTCCAGGGCGGTGCTCTGTCCACTGCACCACCTAGCTGCCCCTGGTAACACATTTTTTTTTTAATTATTTTTTCTCTTTGACAATTCCTCAGTCTGAAATTTTGGGAGTTTTTGACTGTTTTCTCTCACCACCTAGCTAATGTGGAATGTTTTCCATTACTACTCATGTATAACTTATTTTGAAATGCTTGAGTTCTAGTGGGGTGGGGTTGGGAAATGGAGAAGGAAGAGAAGTTGGAACAATTTTTTAAAAAATTGATGTTAAAATTTGTTTTTACATATATTTTGGAAAATAAGATTCTATTTAAAAGCAAAAAAAAAATTAATATCACATATATTAAGTATTGACCGCATGTCTCCCTGACTTCCCCACTAGTCCCAGGCTTACATTCCTAAACAATTACATACCTGCATATTGAGCCAAGAAGGAGAGGGAAGTGGGAGTGGAGAGTCCCAGGAAGAATAGAACAAGCCCTTGTGATGCAGTCTTTTTCTCCTTTCAATAGAGGCAGCATCTTACACACTGATCAAAGATAATGGCTAGCATCATTCAATTCCATTGGTTGATGTGACTTGAGGGTGGTCCATATTAAAATGAGCTCTACTGAGATGAATCTGGGTCTAATGGGAGATGGACCCCCGATGGCAAAATAAAAATCCAGATAGGTGCAGCTTAATCCCCCCTCAGTTCACTGAGCTGGTCCAAGACTCTATTCTCCATTATTATTTATTTGTTTGTTTGTTTATTCATTCATTCATTCATTCATTTATTATCTATCTATTTGTTTGTTTATTTATTGGTGGCAGGGCAATAACTTGCCCAGGGTCACACAGCTAGTAAGTGTCAAGGGTCTGAGCTTGGATTTGAAATCAAGTCCTTCTGAATCCAGGGCTGCTACTATATCCAGTATGCCACCTAGCTGCCCTATTAATAGTTATTTTCTTACATGCTAAGGTTATTTTCACTTTGGACAGTCTAGGAGATCTATGCCTCTGTGGGTTGAGGTGTGGATGTGCACCATCCTAATTCTATGGTAAACCATCCCAGATTTCATAGGTGGCCTTAGAAGCTTCCCAGGTCTCGCTGAGGATCTGTAGATGCTGGTGTCAGGGCTGGTGGTACTGGGGGAGAGGCAGGCTGGGGTGAGGAGCTTCTGCAGGGAGGGGTCCTGTGCCTTGTTGTTCATGCTGACTCTTTGATGCCATTAGGTTTCAGGCTTAATAAGTCATGCAATATATGGCGACCAACCATGTGTGTGCTTTGCAGTCCTGGGACGTATACAACACAGCAGAATGTCATGAAGGAATGTCTCCAGTGTAAAGTTTGTGACCCAGGTAAGAGCTCTTTAGAGGCCTTGACCTTCCCCCACTTTCCCTGAAGTCCAGGTGGCTCAGGGCTACATCAAAGCTGGGGAAGGGAGTATGTCTTCCTGTTGGTGGTGGGGTGAGACAGAGGGAAGGCAGGTGAATGCTGGGTGATGAAGCTGGTCCTGCTGCCCACCTCATCCATTTTGGATCTCAGTATTCTGGAACGTGGACTTCTCTATTTGAAAAGGCTGTTTTTTTCATAATGGAGAAATCTTCTTAAGCTTGTGTGATTTCTTGACAGTGTAAAGTACTGGGGACTTTCCTTGTTCTTCTTCCTCCTCCCCACTTTCCCCTTTTCTTCTCTCCAGAGGACTGTCCACATGTTCCCCTCAGTGGTCTCTCCCCCTCCTAACCCCATAGGGAAGGAATCAAAGATAACAGATTTAGAGTTGAAGGAGACCATAGAAGTCCTCTCATCAGGGATCCTCATTTTACCTAAGAAAACTGACCCCAGAGAAGTTGTGACCTGTCCAAGGTCACAAGGCAGCACACAGCAGAGTCAGGATTTGGACTCAGGGTCCTGAGTGCAAGTTAAGCACTTGCTCACAGCTTTTCATCTTCCCCTCCTCCAGTTTCAGACACATGCCTTTTTAGTCTGAAAAGGTTTTCACCCCCAATGTTGACACCAGGTGATGCAGTCTGAAGAGTCCTAGATGAGAAGTCAGAGAATCTGAGTTCAAATCCTAGCTCTGCCCTTTACTATCTGCATGACTTTGGGCAATCCTGTAGATGAATAATCATTAAGCACCTACTATGTTTCAAAACACTGACCTGCTGGGGACGATAAGAAAGGCCCTAAGGGAAGCTCAGTTTAATGGGGTAAAAAACATAAATCAATTCTGTACAAACGAAATATAGGCAGGATAAATGGAGATTATCTCAGGGGAGCCTCTAGAATTAAGGGAAATCAGGAGAAAGTGACTAACCTTCTGGGGTTCCATCTGCTTATCTTTAAAATGAAAGGGTTAGATGCAATAATAATCGAATCCTTCTAGCTCTAAATCTATTCTCTATGCACTTGACTAGGAGATTTGGGCACTGGTGGCTAAGTGGTACAGTAAGAGAGAGTGCTGGGTCTGCAGTCATGAAGACCTGAGTTCAAATCTGACCTCAAATGCTTCTAGCTTTGAGACCTTGGGAATCTCTTACCTTGAACTGCCTCACTTACCTCCACTGTAAAATGGGGACAATAACAGCATCTACCTCCCTCTGTGTTGTGCAGATCAAATGACTGGATAGCTGTTAGCACAGCACTTGGCCACTTGATCATCTGAGAGCCAGTGTGGTTTCACAAAGGGCCAAGGAATGGTAGATATGCAGTTGTTTCCCACTAACTCCAGGAGAAATGCAGGAACAGAACAGAGGCCTGTATATATCTGACCAAGGCCTTTGATATTATCAGGTGTGGGGGTTTATGGAAAATGATGTCAAAATCTGGTTTCCAGGAGAAGTTCTTCAGTTTGTACATCAGTTTTATGATGGCATGCTTGTCTGGGTTCAGGATAATGGATGATGCTCTGTTGCTTCTCAGTCACCAGTGGAATAAAGGAAGGTTGTGTGCTTTCTCCCATGATTTTAGTACAATATTTTCAGCATGTTTGCCTTGAACAGGAGAAAACATAGGTCAGCTACCACACTGATAATAAAATTATTTAACCTAAAAGGCTACAAGCCATGACTAAATGGAGGGAGAGTTGGTACAAGATTTTTTTTTTAGTTGTTCACAGATGATTGTGTACTCAGTGCAATCTCTGAAGCTGAGATCCAACAAAAATATGCATCAGTTCTCTGTTGTTTGTGCTAATTTTGGCCTAATGATTAACACCAAAAAAAACCCACCCCAAAACACAGGTTCTCACACCAACCAGCTCCATCCCATCTAAACATGGAACCATTGGTTCTAGCAAATAGAAAAATTTGAATGCCGTTGGCAGGGTGCTATGGAGGGATGTCCACATAGATGATGAAGTTGATGCATTCAGCTTAGTGTTTGGGAGGCTCAAAGGAAAGAGTGGAAGAGGTATTAGGCTGCCTACCAAACTGAAACGTCTACAGAGCCATTGTGCTGACCTCATTGTTGTATTCCTGTGAAACCTGGATAATCAACCAGACAACATGCCAGGAAAATGAATCAGTTCCATTTGAATTGTCTTAGGAAGGTTCTGAAAGTCTCCTGGGCATGAAAAGGTACCAGACACTGAGGTCCTTTTATGAGCTAACCTGCCAGCACTCTACTCAGAGGGGCTGACCACATTGTTTGAATGCCAAAATACTTTTGCCTAAAAGACCATTTTATGGAAAAACTTGCCAAAGGGAGGGGCTCCCATGGAGGTCTGTCTTCACTGGGAGGAAGTGACAAATGAGGTTGCACATGTAGAATATTGTTTCCTTGAGGGCAGGAACTCTTCTGTTTTGTCTTTGTAGCCCATCCTCAACACAAAACTTTGTGCTTTTTTCTTTTTACTTTTTTGGAGCTTGGTCATTGAAGGAGTGTGTGGGGGGAACCAGGCCTGTGATTTTACTTATCTAAGGAAGAAAATTCCTATCAAAGCATGTGGGCACCTTGTCTACAACTCATGGTCTCAGAGTAGCCTGAAGGACCTGTCCAGGATCCCTCAGCCACAAAGGATCTGGGGCAGCAGTGGAGCCCAAAGCTGGATGGTTCACCTCAGGTTGCTCTCTCACAGGAGCTTTCCAAGCACAGGCTAGGTGACCCTTGGTTGGGAGTGATAGAGAAACATTCTTGTTTACAATTGAGTCAAACTAGACAGCCTCTGAGATATTGCTGCTGCTCTTCAGAATCTCCTAGTCTGGGTGAAGAGGGAAAGACCAACATAAATGATGCAGTCAGCACGTAAGGTCCTGTGCAAAGGGCTGTCATCAAAGGCCATGTATTTCATGTCCCAAGTCATCCTGGACTGCTCACTAACTCTTGCCCTCCATATCCAATCTGTGTACAAAGCTTGGCAATTTCTCCTTTGCAGCATCTCCCAAATATGCCCCGTTCTCTCTTCTGACATTGGGTCCTCCCTGGTGCAGACCCTCTTCTCCTCACACTGAATTATTGCAATAGATCAGCGCTGGTGGCTGTCTGTCTGCCTTATCTCTCCCTCCTACAATCCATCCTCCATTCAGCCATCAAAATGATTTTCCTGAAGCACAGGTCCAAACATGTCACCACGTTACTCAATAAACTTCAGTAGCTCCCTAACTTTCTGGATCAAATCCAAAATCTTCATAGCCCTTCATAACCTATCCCCTCCTACCTTTCCAATCCTAGTACACCTTACACCCTCTCCCCCCATTCCCCATATGCACTGTGATCCAGTGACACTGGCCTCCTTCTTCTCAGCTGGGCATTTTCCATGCATGGAATTCCTTCTGTCCTCACCTGTGCCTCAAGACTTTTCTGGCTTCCTTCAAATCCTAGCTAAAATCCCATCTTCTACAAGAAGCCAATCCTATGCCCCCTTAAGTCTAGGGTCATCTCCAATTTATCCTGATTGTATTTTATTTGTACATACTCTTTTGCATGCCATTACACCCATTAGACTGTGAGCTCCTTGAAAGCAGAAACTATCTTTGCCTTTTTTTTTTGTAATGTGTGTCCTGAACATGGTAGGTCCTTAATAAATGTTGATTGACTGACTGACTGACTGACTGACCTATTATCTTGCTTTTTTTTCAGAATTTGGATTAGTGACGAAAAGGGAATGTTCATCTACATCCAACACTGTGTGTAGCTGTTCTCCAGGCTATTTCTGTGCTGACATGAAAGATGATAACTGTGATATGTGTGTGGCCTCACCGAATTTGCAGCCCTGGTCATATGTAAAATCTAGAGGTGAGCCTGCCTTCTTCACCACCCACCTAGGGACAGAGAACTATTGTTGCTTCAGGATGAACTGCTCTCCCAAGAGCTGATTGTTAAATTTTCAGTATGAGCATTGGCACCTCAGAAATGGGCCAATATATAAATCAGGGCTTAATGTATTGCTTTGTCAATTGCTTAGATTTAAGAAAGTGATGGGGGAAATTTTGTAACGTCAACAAATCATTAAAAACATAAAAATGTGCCCCAGGTTCCTTTTTTCCCCCCCAAAAGAGTTGGTAAACATTAACTAGTAAGGGGAATGAAAACATTGCTATAATATAGGAGATGCAAAAACAAAATATTGTTTTTTAAAAATAATTTCTTGCCTTAGGCTTGGGAAGTATGTCATAGAGTTGTCCCTAATACACTTTGCTCTGACACAGCTTCCAGGGAAGGGACCAACCAACCCAGGGGCCCAGTTCTAGCAGCCATGTTTTGCTCTCATCCTATTGCCATGCTGAGCACCAAATCTCTCATCTCTTTCTCTTTTAGGCACAGAGAAAAACAACACTATCTGTGAAAAGTGCCCAGCAGGGACATTTTCCCACAATGGGACCCATCACTACTGTCTGCCATGGACCAAGGTAGGTGTAACATACTCTCTGGGACTTGGTGGTTCATTCTTTTCACTTATTCATTTTTTTATGTTTTAAACAAAATTCTGGCCTCAATATACACCAAGTAAAACTATTTCCATATATGAAGAAGAAAAGAAAAAAAAAAGAAATACCCACAGGGCACTGCAGGTAAGTATTTAACAACTGATTTCTGAGAAATAAATATACACAAGACACACTTTTAAGGATATTCTGCATCATCAATATCTTCGAGGTCATTTTCTTGAGTCTTAGACCCTAAGCAAAATAACAAATCAACCACTAATTCATAGCATTTGCAAATTTCTGAAGCATGATTTAACAATTTAACAACTGGCTTACAACTGGGGATGATTCCAGCACACCTGTGGATGTACTGTAATGATTGGAATGACGCCACCTGCTGGAGACTTACTGTAGAAAGCTCTGCCATGGGAAGGTCTCTGAGGGCAAGCCATTTGGTCAAGGTCCTTAAGCTCAGGAAGTGATGTTTGCTCATGGGTACTGTCTATCAAGGCTACCAGCCAATCAACTTGAGGAGCCTCCTATTTCTGGGAGGAAGACAGAAGTAGTAAGCAGACACAGGTGAAGGGGTTTAGTCTCTTTTGCTTCCTGACCTCACCATGGTGGGTCAGATGTTAGGGTCTCTTAGAAATAGTTAGATTTTACCTTTCTCTCTGATCCTAATGCTTTTTGGTGGGGGGGCAATGGGGGTTAAGTGACTCACCCAGGTCACACAGCTAGTAAGTGTCAAGTGTCTGAGGCCGGATTTGAACTCAGGTACTCCTGACTCCAGGGCCGGTGCTTTATCCACTGTGCCACCTAGCCACCCCTGATCCTAATGCTCTTTAATAAATACTTAAATACTCTTCCTAAAGCTTATAATATATTGTGATGACTCATTAGATTTAGATAGTATAGCTAGAATTTTACCCCCCTTACAGTATACAAAACTATGAATCTATTCTATTCATTTCCTTTTAGGCATAAAAGAAATTCACCATGTGGCTTTCAAAGCTGTTCTGCTTGTCTCTGTTTCCTTCTGGTCTTCCTCTTGTTAGATAGTTCCCACTGCTAAGTTTTTTCCCTTAAACTGATCTAAAATCGGCCTTTCTATGACTTCTCTCCATCACTCAAGGTTCTACCCTTTGAAGCCAAGCTAAGTGAATTTACTTCTCTTCTTTTTAACAACCCTTTAAATACTTGAGACAACCTCCTGACCTCTCCAAGTCATCCTTCAGTAGCTCCTCACATGCATGCTTTGGAACCTGGTTGTCCAGTACCATAGAAAAGACTTTGGAATCAAAGAATCTGGGTTCAGATGCTATGGGTACTGCCCACATGTCCTAGGGCAAGTGAGATAATTTTGCTGGCCATGGGAGATGCTATCTAAATACTAGCAGTTATCAGTCATTTGAACTCTCTGTGTCCTATTTCCTCATCTATACATGAGGGACCCAGCCAAAGGACCCCCTGAAGTCCTGTTCAGTGTAGAATATATGGTCCTATAACATCTTCTTGTGGGAACTCTCCCCCTAACCTAAGAACTTCCTAAAATGGGGCACTGAACACAACTCTTCAGATTTGGGCTGACTTTCTTTATTCTAAACCCTCCAATGTAGTCTATGGCTGAACCACCATGGCTGGTTTTCCAATTGTGATGCTTACTCACATGGAGTGTTCAGGGCACTCATACTCCAAGACCTTTTTAGAGAAATTGTTATCTAGTCCCATTTCCTTCCCGGGATGGTGCCATGATAGAATGGAAATGGCATTCATGCTGGAGCCAAAAGGCATGGGTTCAGACCCTGTCTCTGATCTTTGCTTCCTTTGTGACCATGGCTTAATCACTTTGATTCTTTGGACCTGAATTTGCTCATCTTTATACTTAAAGGATTGGAATAGCTGGCTTCTGATGTTCCTAACAATACCAATGACCACCACAACAATAAATGGACAGCTAGGTGGCAAAAGTGAAGAGAGTGCTGGATATAGAGACAGGAAGACTCATCTCCTTGAATTCAATCTAGCCTCAGGACATTTGTTAGCTCTGACCCTAGGCAAGGCATTTAACCCAGTTTGCCTCAGTTTCCTCATCTGTAAAATGAGCTGGAGAAGGAAATGACAAACCACTCCAGCATCTTTGGAAAGGAAATTACAAATATGGGCATGAAGAGTCAGACATTACTGAAATGACTAAACAAGAGTTTAATTGGTTAATAATATGGTCACTTTGTTCTTCTTAGAGAAAGGGCAAATCAGGCTAGAATTATAACTGTCTGCTCCCTTAAATATTATTAATCTAGGGGTTATGGACCATGTTCAATCAATTTCTGATTGCTTTGCCCCCTTTTTTTTGGAGGCGGAGGAAGGAAATCCCAAGCCCTCCATCCAAAACTTGACACCCTTTCCACCTGATACCTATTCCACAATGAACACACATTGGAAGAAGCAAAGAAATCCATTTATCTAAATTGTAGAAAAAGAGAAATCAGAGAAATTATACATAGGAGAATGTATGCCAGATAATAAGAAGAATGAGCTTTTCCTTTGGTAGTGAGATAGCTCAAACCAGAGAGAGGTCTAGATCTTACCCAAGGGGAAACTCCCCCAAGGCTCTAGTGTACAAATCTGGGCATGAAGACAGGGAAGAGGCTGCTGCCTCTCTCATGTGTTCCCTGAGTCTTTTGTAAAAAAAAAAAATTATTAACTAGCTAATCTGGTCTGAAAATTATATAATTGGATTTATGAAAAATTGTGATTAAATGAAAAATTATAACTTTAGAAAAAATATTAATTGGGCTGTAAGTCCCATCTGGGGTGCCATTCAAATGTGGAAATATTTGAACTGATTAGGGTAATTTGGTAGGACTAATCTGACTGGGGTACTTAATCTGGGGACTTCGACTGGATGGCTATCTGACTGCTATTAACTTAGTATAGGCCTTTTATAAAGTTCCCCACACTTGCTCCTCCCAAATTGAGAAGCAAAAGATTAAGAAGCCTCTTCCATTTTAACAGCAGAGGGTTTATTTATGAGATACAATTTAAAATTAAGAATACAGGAAAATAAAATGTACAACCTGACTGCTTTCCGGCGCATCTCTGCCACACCTGGAAGTTTGGGTTTTTTTTCGTCCTCGTGTATACCAACGGACATTCTTCTAACTGAAAGCCCTTTCTCACTTTCTCTAGCATCCTTGTAGCAGTCCTCTTTCTGTCCGCTCCTCCCTTACTCTTTCTCCAACTTTGCTTTCTCCAACATGTACCTGTGCTCACCGCTTCTCCTTAGCCTCCTTGTAGCAGCCTCCCTGTCTGTCTTCTCCAACTTCTTAATCTTCCAGCATCCCTCCTTGCTCTTAATTTCTGGCCTCCTCCTGTTTACTCTCTTCTCCCCTGTATATATGTTCCTTCTAACCCCTTAAATCTCGGGACTCCCTGAGCCCATGCACAGGCCAAACTAATGCACTGGCCACCCTAGCACTTCGGCCTGGGGGAGGGAACCCTCAAGCATCCCTTGAATACCACACCCAGGGCACCAGGGGCCCTTGCCCCCTGCTGTGCCCCCAGGGATCTCCGCACAGGCTATGCCAGAACCCTGTCTGGACGAGCCTGGGATCTCTGGGATAGATCCTCTCAGAGCAGAGGGAGCTGGTGCTGGATGAAGCAAACCCTAGCGTCCCTGAGGCTTTTTGTGGGCCTTTCCACTCTGTGCATGAGCTGCACAGAGCCACACCCGTGGCTCGGGGTTTTTGGTCCAAGCAACTTAGCCCAGACTCCCCTCCCCCTCCCCCCGAAGCTCCACTTGGGGAGCTTGAGGCCAATTTCAATGCCCACACTTTTACTTTAGCAACCTGAATTGGAATTGGCCTCTTCCATTTTCCCTCTTGAAGCTGGAAGCCAGAAGTAATTTGATTCTTTTTTTTTTTTAATTTTTTTTTTTTTTTAGTGTGGCAATTGGGGTTAAGTGACTTGCCCAGGGTCACACAGCTAGTAAGTAAGTGTCTGAGGCCGGATTTGAACTCAGGTACTCCTGACTCCAAGGCCAGTGCTCTATCCACTGTGCCATCTAGCTGCCCCTGATTCTTTTTTTAAAATGATTATGTAAAAAATTACCTTATTTGTCATTTTGTACAAGAAAACTTGATTAAAAGAAAGAAAAAATGAAAGAAAGTGAAAAATATAATGCTTGAAGAGTCCTGAAGAGGATTGATCAAGCCTGGAGTTCTCCCACCAACTCTGCTTGGCCAACTGCAGGGCAGGGCATTCCTCTCTGTATCAATAAGGAGAGAGTCTCCTACCAATGGGCATTGGGACAGGGGTTATAATAACAGCAACAACAGCACTTTCTAGGTATCATCTCATTTCATCTTCGTCATAACATTAGGAAATAGGTGTTATTATTATCCTCATTTTATAGATGAAGAAACTGAAGCAAACAGGGGTTAAGTGACTTGCTCAGGGTCACATAGCTAGGAAGTGAAGTGTCTGAAGCAAGGTTTGAACTCCCATGTTCTAGACTCTAGTCCAGCACTCTGTCCACTTGAATCCACTGGATGACCTAGTTTCTCTGGCTCCATGATCTTTTTGACTTGATTTTTGAGCTTAAATGTAAAACATTGACTCCATTCAGCCCTATTAATTTCCATCTCACTGTTATGTTAGGCCATGGAAGATACAGGGCTTGCTCTGAGGTCAGGAAGCCTCCAGTTCTATCTTTTAGACATAGTAAACTATGTCTAATAGGCAGGGCATACCCTTTCAGTGTCCAGCAACAACCTAAGGCTCTCTACTCTTGATAAGTCTTGCATGAGGGGAAGGCATTTCTATACCAGGGAATTCCACACTGATGAAATTCTAGCTCTGGGCCCCTCAAAAAACAAAACAAAACAAAACAGCCTTGTTGCCTGGTTCTAATCTGTCTAAATCTTTTTGAATCCTGACTGGACATGCTGGCTTTCTAGCTAGTTCAACATGGATGCCCTCCCTCCTAGCTTTTTGTGTTATCAGGAAAATTGGGAGGTGTGCACCTCTGCCTTAATCGAGATTGTTAATAAAGGCACAGCTGGCCCTCCTTCTCTCTTTCCATTTGAGATACTCTGCCTTTCTTTCTATAAGCTTCATTGCTGCTGAGTCGCATGACTGACTGTACCTGGGGGAGAAGTGGAATCACTCGGGTTTGCTGTGTTGATGTTCAATGACATGTGACCACATCTGTCTTCCTAGTTGTACAGCACAGGGTTTATTTGAAGAAAAGCCAGGCATGGACACCACAGATGCAGTGTGCTCACCTCAAAGTAACCCTCAACACATAAAATATAAATCCACTATCATCATTCCCATCATCATCATTGCCATCATTGCCATCATTTATGTGAAGCCATATGTGATGGTGAAGCTACCAGGTAAGCAGAGACATAATGAGGGTGGAGCAATGGGGGCTTGGCCTCAGGACATTAAAGTTAGTGGGCTCAGACCAAAATTGGAGTCCTTTAGGACAGTAGAAACAATAGAACTCAGTGTCTAAATCATACATTCATTCAGTTACTCTTAGGGAAATGCCAGCTGGAAGGCAGAGGAGGGCTTCCCCCTGTCCCCAGCTTTCCTCCTCCTCCATATCCCCTCTTAAGTTAGAGTAAGCTTGGCCCAGGCTCAGTTTGTGCTACTTGTCCCCGGGCAGAGAAATTCCTAGTTAAATAAATCAATTGATTTCTCTCGGGAACCACTTACCAGTCACCTATTGTATGCAGAGCATTGTGCTCAGGAGCCAAGGTGAATTTAGAGTTCAATTACAGCAAGTACAATAGTATTCCATTACATTTATATACTACATCTTGTTTAGCCATTCCTCAATTAATGGGCATCCCCTCAGTTTCCCATTCTTTGCTACGATAAAAAGATCAGTCAAGAATATTTTTGTACACGTGAGTCCTTTTTCCTTTTTTATGTTTTCTTTGCTATATAGACCTAGTAGTGGTATTGTTGGGTCAAAGGGTATGCATAGTTTTAAAGACTTTTAAGCATGGTTCCAAATTGCTCTCCAGAATGGTTGGATCAGTTCACAACTCCACCAACAGTGCATTAGTCTTCCAATTTTCCCATATCTACTCCAACATTTATCATTTTCCTTTTTTTGTCATATAAGTCTATTAGATAGGTGTGAGGTGGTACCTCAGAGTAGTTTTAATTTGTATTTCTCTAATCAGTAGTGATTGACAACATTGTTTCATACAGCTGTAAATAGTTATAATTTCATCATCTGAAAACTGCTTGTTCATATCCTTTTGCTATTTCTCAATTAGGGAATGACTTGTATTCTAATATATTTGATTCAGTTCTCTATATATTTTAGATATGAGGCCTTTATCAGAAATACTGTCTATAAAAATTGTTTCCCAGCTTTCTGCTTTCCTTCTTACCTTGTTTGCATTGGGTTTTTTTGTGCAAAACCTTTTTAATTTAATGTAGTAAAAATTATCCACTCTGCATTTCATCATATTCTCTGTCTCATCTTTTGCCATAAATTATTCCCCTCTCCACAGTTCTGACAAATAAACTATTCTTTCTTTTTCAAATTTGCCTAGGGTATCACCCTTCATGTCTAGATCTTGGGCCCATTTTGACTTTACATTGGTGTATGGTGTAAGATGTTGGTCTATGCCTAGTTTCTGTCTTACTCTTTTCCAGTTTTCCCAGCAATTTTTGTCAAATAGTGATTTCTTATCCTGGAGGCTAGAGTCCTTGGGTTTAACAGGAAATTGCTATATTCATTTACTTCTGTGTTTTGTGTGGCTAACCTATTCCACTGATTCTCTTCTCTATTTCCTAACCAGTACCAAATAGTTTTCATGATTGCTGCTTTATAGTATGGTTTTAGATCTGGTACAAGGTAGGCCACCTTCCTTTGCATTTGTTTTCATTAATTCCCTTCATATTCTTGACCTTTTGTTCTTCCATATGAATTTTGTTATTTTTTTCTAGCTCTATGAAATACTTTTTTGGTAGTTTGATTATATGGCACTGAAGAAGTAAATTAATTTTGGTGGAATTTTATTATGTTAGCATGGACTACCCATGAGCAATTTACATTTTTTCCATTTGTTTAGATATGATTTTATTTGTGTAAAGTGTTTTCTAATTGTCTTCATATCGTTCCTGGGATTGCCTCAGCAGGTAGACTCCCAAGCATTTTATATTGTCTGCAGTTATTTTAAGTGGAATTTCTCTTTCTAATTTTTGCTGCTGTACTTTGTCATATATAGAAATACTGATAATTTATGTGGATTTATTTTATATCCTGCAACTTTGCTAAAGTTGTTAATTGTTTCAATTAATTTTTAGTTGATTCTTTAGGATTCTTTAAGTATGCCATCATATCATCTGCAAAGAGTGATAGTTTAGTTTCTCCCTTGCCTATCCAATTCCTTCAATTTCTTTTTCTTCTCTTATTGCTAAGGCTAAAATTTCTGGTACAATGTTTAATAATAGTGGTGATAATGGACATCCTTATTTTACCCCTCGTCTTATTGAGAATACCTCTAACTTATTCCCATTGCATACGATGTTTGCTGATGGTTTAAGAGAGATACTGTTTATCATCTTAAGGAAAGCTCTATTTATTCCTATGTTCTCTAGTATTTTAATAGGAATGGGTGCTGTATTTTGTCAAAAGCTTTTCCTGCAACTTTTGAGATACTAATATGATTTTGGTTAGTTTTGTTATTGATGGGGTTGATTATGTTGATAGTTTTCCTAATATTGAACCAGCCCTGCATTTCTGGTATAAATCCCACCTGGTCACAGTCTTTTATCCTGGTGATAAATTGCTGTAATCTCTTTGCTGATATTCTATTTAGAATGTTTGCATCAATATTCCTTAGGGGAATTGGTCTATAATTTTCTTTCTCTTTTTTTGATCTTCCTGGTTTAGGCATCAACACTACATTGTCTCATAGAAGGAATTTGGTAGGATTCCTTCTTCACCAATTTTTCCAAATAGTTTGTATAGTACTGGAATTAATTGTTCTTTAAATGTTGGTAGAATCACTTGTAAACCCATCTAGCCCTGAAGATTTTGTTCTTAGGGATTTCATTGATGGCTTGTTCAATTTCTTTTTCTAAAAAGGGCTTATTGGGGGGCGGAGCCAAGATTGAAGAGGAAAGACATTAAATGCACAGGGCTCCTGATACATCGCCCCAAAAATAGCAATAAAATAACCCTTGGGGCAGAAAAACACAAAAATATTGGCTGAGAGTTTTCTCCAGCTATAGATAGATATCAGGGGGCTGTGCTGGGCCATGAATAAAGCCTAATGCCACAGTCAGGCCAACACACCAGACACCTGCCAGAGGAATTTACCCCAGTGCCTCTGAATCGGCTGCAGCACAGGCGTCTTCTGGAACCAAGAGTGCGGTCGGACTGAACGGCTGGTGGGGGGGCGCATAATTGCAGGGGTACCAGTGGACCGGGGCGAAGGATTCTACTGTCCCACCCCAGTGGGCAACCAGGAAAAATTCTTGAGCGGCTGAAGGCCCAGGTCGGGGAAGGGAGCAGGGGAGCAGTCTCATCAGAAGCTGAGAACCACACCACAGAAAGCTTTGCTGGTTGGTTGGTTACTTAGTAAAGTAGTCCTGAGGTTATCTCTGGACCTGAGAACAGGCCAGGTGAGATTAAAACCTGCCCTGCCTCAACCCCAAACACCTGGGGCCCTCAGAAGCTGAGAACAGGAGCTGAGCAGAGAAGCAGCCCCCCCCCCCCCACACACACACACCCAGTGGAGAGGTTAAAATCAAATGAAAGTGAGGCAGGCAGGCCGAGAAGAATCCCAACCATCCCCTGGGCCATGCTGTAGCTTGAACAGTGTGTCCTGGAAGCAGAGCCAAAGAGTAGGCAGAGAAAGCAGAAGACCATCAAAAACTTCTTTGGGGGTAAGGTAGACCACAATACAACCTCAGAAGAAGAGATAATAATAGGTCAAAGCTCCAACATCCAAGCTTCCAAGAAAAATATGAATTGGTCTCAGGCCATGGAAGCTCTCAAAAGGGACTTTGAAGAGGAAGTAGGAGAAATAGAAAGAAGATGCAGAGAAAGGGAGGAAAGAATGGAAAGGGAAATGAGAGCAATGCAGGAGAGTCATGAGAAAAAGTCAACAGTTTGAAAAGCCAAATGGAAAGGAGATTAAAAAACTGTCTGATGAAAATAACTGCCTAAGAATTAGGATGGAACAAATGGAAGCTAGTGACCTTATGAGAAACCAAGACACAGTAAAGCAAATTCAATTGAATGAAAAAATAGAGGGCAATGTGAAATATCTCCTTGGAAAAACAGCTGACCTAGAAATAAATCTAGGAGAGATCATTTGAAAATCATTGGACTACCTGAAAACCATGACCAAAACAAGAGCTTAGACACCATCCTCCAAGAGATTGTGAGGGAAAATTGCCCTGATATTCTAGAATCAGAAGCTAAAATAGACACTGAAAGAATCTACTGATCACCTCCTGAAAGAGATCCCAAAAGGAAAACCTCCAGGAATATTATAGCCAAATTCCAGAACTCCCAGGTGAAGAGAAAATACTGCAAGCAGCTAGAAAAGGGAATTCAAATACTGTGGAGCTCCAATAAGGATAAAGCAAGATCTAGCAGCTTCTATATTAAAGGACTAAAGGGAATGGAATATGATATTCCAGAGGGCAAAGGAACTGGGACTACAGACAAAAATCACGTACCCAGCAAAACTGAGTATAATCTTTCAAAGACAAAAATGGGATTTCAATGAGAAAGAGGTCTTTCAAGCATTTTGTGATGAGAAGACCTGAACTGAATGGAAAACTTGACTTTCAAATAGCAGACCCTGGAGAAGCATAAAAAGGTAAACAGGATAAAGACTTCATGAGGGATATTAAAAGATCAAAGCATTTATATTCTTACATGGGAAGATAATACTTCAAAATCATAAGAACTATCTCAGTAAGAAACTCACAGAAGGGGCAGCTAGGTGGCACAGTGGATAGAACACTGGCCCTGGATTCAGGAGTACCTGAGTCCAAATCCGGTCTCAGACACTTAACACTTACTAGCTGTGTGACCCTGGGCAAGTCACTTAACCCCAATTGCCTCACTAAAAAAAAAAAAGAAAGAAAGAAAGAAACTCACAGAAGACACAGGTCTGAACTGAATATGAAGGGATGATATCTGTAAAGCATTTATGTTTTGTTCTTTGTGGTGATGACAGGGTGGGGTGTCTTATGTCTGGGGCTGGATTTGGGCTTGGGGCCTCCAGGGTCCAGGGCTGGTGCTTTGTCCACTGTGCCACCTAACTAATCCATGATGACATCATTAAAATAGGGTTGAGGTTTAGGAGGAATAAACTGGGGGAGGGAGAAGGGGAGAGATGGTCTGGGGAGAGGTGTAGTTCACATGAAGGAAACAAGAAAAATGTTTATGGAGGAGAGTAGAAGAGGGGGAAGGAGTTGGGGAGTGAGCGAACCTTTATATCATCAGAATTGGCTCAAAGAAGGACTAACATACATACTCAAGTAGGTATAGGAATATATTTTTGCCCTGAAGGAGGGGAGGGAGAAAAGTGGGTGGAAGAAGGGAAGGAGGAAAGAGCAGATTGGGGAGAGAGCAGTAAAAAGCAAAACACTTTCAAGGAAGATGAAGATGTTCTGCATTACTGCACCAGCATGACATACTGAATTGCTTGATCTCATAGGAAGAGTTGAGGAGGGAGGGAGGAAAAAAAATTTAGAACCAAGAATTAGCTCAGGGACCCTAATCTCATTGGAGTGGGCTCATGGAGGGGATAGCTTTCAAACCCAATTGGGAGGAGCAATCTATTTAACTTTGCGGGAAAATAGGAGGGGAAGAAGATAAGGAAGGAAGGGTGAAAAAGGGGAGTGCATAGTGAGGGAGAGGATAGTCAGAAGTAAAACACTTCTGAGGAGGAATAGGTAAAAAGAAGATAGAGTAAATGTCATGGGAAGGGGATGGGATGAAGGGAAATAGTTATGATGATTGATTATAATGGCAAAACGTATGGTACCTACTTTACTGGGCTTTCATGAAGAAAATTCTCTGTCAAGCTTAAGGTACTATATAAAGGTTATGATGAACAGGATAGTACCAGAAAAACCTGGAAAGACCTACATGAACTGAAGCAGAGTGAAATGTACTGTATACAAAATAACAGCAATAGTGGGGGATGATCTGCTGGGAAGCATGTGGTTATTTTCAGCAAGGTAAAGATCCAATATAACCCTGAAGGACTTATGAAGATTACAGCCTATCTGCAGAGAAAGAACTGATAGTATCTGAAAACAGATGGAAACACATTTAAAATTATTTTTTCTTTTCCTCTTTGACAATTTCTTAACCTGAAGTTTTGGGTTTTTTTACTGTTTTCTCTCACAACTAGCTAATATGGGAATTTTTCCATGACTACTCAAGTATATCTTATTTTGAATTTCTTGAGTTCTTGTGGTTGGGGGGTGCGAATGGAAGGGGGAAGAGAAGTTGGAACACAAAGTTTTTAAAAAATTGATGTTAAATTCATCCATCTAATTTAGATGGTCAAATTTATTGACATATCGTTGGGCAAAATAGCTCCTAATTATTGCTTTAATTTCCTCTTCATTGGTGGTGAGTTCACACTTTTCATTTTTGATGATGGTAATTTGGTTTTCTTCTGTCTTTTTCAATCAAATTAAACACAAGTTTATTTATTTTATTGATTTTTTCATAAAACCAGTTCTTAGTTTTATTTATTAATTCTATATTTTTCTTGCTTTCAGTTTTATTAATCTCTCCTTTAATTTTCATAATTTCCAATTTGGTATTTATTTGGGGATTTTTACTTGATTCTTTTTCTAGCTGTTTTAGTTGAATCCCCAATTCATTGATCTCCACTTTCTCTATTTTATTCATGTAGGCATTTAGAAATATAAAGTTTCCCCTAAGAACTGCTTTGGCCGATGCATCCCATAGGTTTTTGCATGTTGTCTTATTATTGTCATTCTCTTGGATGAAGTTATCGATTGTTTCTATTGTTTGTTGTTTGACCCACTCATTATTTTATTTTTTTAAAATTTTTTGTTTTGGTGAGACAATTGGGGTTTTAGTGACTTGCCTAGGGTCACACAGCTAGTAAGTGTTAAGTGTCTGTGGCCGGATTTGAACTCAGGTCTTCCTGACTCCAAGGTCAGTGCTTTATCCACTGTGCCACCTAGCTGCCCCCCCCCACTCATTCTTTAGGATGAGATTATTTAGATTTTTTATGGCCCTTTATTACACATAATTTTAATTGAATCATGATCTGAAAAGTATGGATTTACTATTTCATCATTTCTGCATCTGACTTTCACAGTCAATTTTTGTGTATGTGCTATGTACAACTGAGAAAAAGGTATATTCTTTTCTACCCCCATTCAGTTTTCTCCAGAGGTCTATCATATTTAATTTTTCTAAAATTCTATTCACCTCCTTAACTTCTTTCCTATTAAATTTGTGGTTAGATTTATTTAGTTCTGAGAGGGAGAGGTTGAGGTCACCCAGTAATATAGTTTTGCTATCTATTTCTTCCTGCAATTCACTTAACTTCTCTAAGAATTTGGATGCTATCCCTCTTGGTGCATACATGTTTAGTATTGTTATTGCTTCTTTTATCAATGGATACCTTATGTAGTTTCCTTCCTTATCTCTTTTAATTAGGTCAATTTTTGGTTTTGCTTTGTCTGAGATAATGATTGCCCCCCCCTCCTTTTTTTACTTCAACTGAAGCATAATATATTCTGCTCCAGCCTTATACCTTTATTCTGAATGTATTTCATTGCTTCAAATATTTTTCTTGTAAACAACAAATTGTAGGATTCTGATTTTTAATCCACTCTGCTATCTGCTTCCATTTTATAGGAGACTTCATCTCATTCTCATTCAAAGTTATGATTACTAACTGTGTGTTTCCTTGCATCCTATTTCTTCCCTTGTTTATATTTTTCTCTTTCCTTTTCCCCTGTCCCTTCTCATTAGTGTTTTGTTTCTAGCTATCTCAGTCTTATCTCCCTTCTATCAGCCCCACCTCAATTTTGTCCTTTCCCCATTAAATTCCTAGTTTTCCCTCCCTTCTATCACCCCACTTCCCTTTTGTCCTCTTCCCCTTTCCCCTCCTAGTTTTATTCTTCCTTCTATCAGCCCCCCTACCCTTCTTTCCCCTTTCCCCTTTTTACTTCCTTATAGGTTAAGATTTTTATCTTATATACCCAATTGAGTATGCATGTTAGTCCCTCTTTGAGCCAAATCAGATGAGAAAAAGGTCAAAACAATGATCACTCCCCCCCCCCCATTTTTCCCTCTATTGCAATAGGTCTTTTGTACCTCTTCACATGATATGGTTTACCCCATTCTACCTTCCCTTTCTTCTTCTCCCAGTATGATCCTTTTTGTTTCCCATTAAGTTTTTTTTAAACATCATCACATCAGAATCCACTTATACCTACACCTTCTGTATGTGTGTACTCCTCCTATCTGCCTTGATAAAGATAGTTTTCAAGAGTTACAAACAGTTTAACCTTATTGAATAACATGACCCACCTTTTACCCTTTCATGTGTCTCTTGAGACTTGCATTTGTAGACTGAGTTTTCTATTCAGTTCTGGAATTTTCATTAGGAAAGTTTTAAAGTCTCCTATTTCATTGAATATCCATTTTTCCCCTGAAATATTACATTTAATTTTGCTGGGTAGTACATTCTTGGTTGTAATCCCTGTTCCTTGGCCTTCTGGAATATCATATTTCAAGCCCCTTGATCCTTTACTGTTGAAGCTGCCAGGTCCTGTGTAATTATTATTGTTGTTCCTTGATATTTAAATTGTTTCTTTCTGACTGCTTGTAGTATTTTCTCTTTTACTTAATAGTTCTGTAATCTAGCTACTATATTCCTTGGCATTTTCTTTTTGGGGTCTCTTTCAGGAAGTGATCAGTAGATTCTTTCATTGACTACTTTGTCCTCTGGTTGTAAGACATTGGGTTGGTTCTCATTAATAATGTCCTGAAATATGTTACATAGGCTCTGTTTTTGATTATGGTTCTCAGGTAATCTGATTATTCTTATATTATCCCTCCTGGATCTATTTTCCAGGTCTGTTGTTCTGAAGAGGTATTTTATATTTTCTTCTACTTTATTCTTTTAATTCTGCTTTACTTCTTCCTGTTGTCTCATTAAGTCATTAGCTTCTATCTACTCAATTCTGATTCTTAGGGAATTGTTCTTCTTTTTCAATTTTACAATTGTGTTTTTAAGGCATTATTTTCTTTTTCAAAGCTATTGACTTTCTCTTTCATAATTCTCATTTCATTTTCCAATTTTTCTACTACCTCCCTTATTTGGTTTATAAAATCCTTTTTTGAGCTCTTCCAGGAGGGCTTTTTGGTTTCGAGATCAATTCTCCTCCCCCTTTAAGGCTTCACATGTAAGAGTTTTATCATTGTTGTCTTCCTCTGAGATTATGTTTTTATCCTCCCTGTCACCATAGTAGCTGTCAATGGTGAGGGTTCTTTTTTGTTTCTTATTCATATTTTTATTTTAGCCTCTTTTGTGCATTTTAAGGTTAAGTTCTGCTCCTGGGGTACAGTGTACACTGTGTGGAGCTTCTTCTGCTGGGGGTCAGGGGCTGAGTCATCAGCTTTATGCTCTGAGGTATCACCAATGTTGGGCCTGCTGGGCCACTAGCTTGCTGAGCTAGCACCATGGATCATGAGCTGCTGATCTGTGCTGTGACTCTGGGCCTCTTGTTGGCTCAGCCAGACACCCTCTACACTGAGCTATGCTCCCCTTCTACCCAGATGAAACAGACCTTTCCTGAAGATCTTCTAGGTTATCTTAAGTCAGAATATTGTTTTGTTCCATTTTTTTTGCAGATTTTACAGCTCCAGAATCTGTTGAGAGATTTAATTTAATGACATTTCTGAGGGAAATTTGGGACAGTTCAAAGAGCTTCCTTCTTTCACTCCTCCATCTTGGTTCCACCACTGGAACTGGAACTGGAATTGGAACTGGAAGAGGTAATGATTATCAGCAGAGCTAGATATATGACTGCTGAACATATTAGATGGATAGATAGATTGATTAATCAATTGATTGATCAATCATTTATTCATTGGATAGAAGAATGGATTGAAAGACTGATGGCTGATGGATAGATGCCTGGACAAATGGAATGATGGGTGGATGGAAGGGATGGATGGATAAATAGAAGGATAGGTGGGACTATAGATGGATAGGCAGATAGATGAATAGACAGGTCATAAAAAGTTAAAGGATTTATAAAGACCTTATACCAGGAACTAAGCATTTATATATATATATATATATGTGTGTGTGTGTGTGTGTGTGTGTATATATATATATGTATATATATATATGTGTGTGTGTGTGTGTATATATATATATATATATATGTATATATGTTACACATGTTAAGTCAACTCAGTATATATTAAGAACCTATTATGTGCCAGGCACTCTGCTAGTCACAAAATGCAAGCAATGCAAGTTAATTCAGCTATTGAATTTATCTCAGGAACCATTTATCATCTGCCTACTATGTGCAGAACATTCTGCTTAGGACTAAGGTAAATACAGAGTTCATTCAATTAAAAAAAATTATTAAGCTCCTCCTCTGTACAGACACTGTACAACAACCAAATAGTTCCCTTTTCAAAGAGCCTATTGGCTGTTAGGGTTGGTGGAATTCAGCATGGACACAGAGAAGCAGATTGTATGTACAAGAGAAAGGCAAAGCTGTTTGGCAGGAGGGAAGAAGGGGAACACATCAGAATGAGAGTTCCTCAAAGGTAAGGGCTCTCTCCATTTTGTCTTTGTATCTCTGGCACTTAGCATGGTTCTTGGTATATAATAGGTGCTAAATAAATTATTTTTTCATTAATTGATGCAGTCTTTACTCTCATGGGTCCCACAGAAACTAAAAAAGTTCCTTCTAGTTTTCAAAAGTCAGCATTTTTATTTCAAGTTTAGAAATAGAGATATCCCTGATTGGTATGGGTCTTCCCGATGTTGGTTATACAAATTAATTATGTAACACTCAGGCCCTCTGTCTAGGCTGAGCCTGGATGTAACAGAACCCTGGTAACACTGCCCTGTGGAGGTGGGCACAAGAACTGAAGAACATGGAGAGGGGGGATGGACTGGGGAAGAGCTGCTGTGGCCAGATCTGTAGAATAGGGCTCAGCAAAGGATTAGTGAGTAACCTGAGGGTCTTCTTGTCCTGGGCCTTAGAGTACTGCTCAGGGTGGGGAGAGAGGTATAAGTGATGGGAAACCAGAGAAGTGAGCAAATTATCCAGAGGGTCATTGACTGTTGGGCCTCAGACAAGTCACTTCCCTTTCTTCATATGATCACAGTGTGGTTGTAGGCTGAAAGATTGAAGCTGGAAAAGGTTGTTATCAGTTAGATCTATGTATTTAACAGAGAAGGAACCTAAGGCCTAGAGCCATCAGGTGACAGCTAAGGGAAACAGTGGACAGAGTGCCAGACCTGGAATAAGGAATACCTAAATTCAAATCCAGCCACAGACATTTACTACCTTTATGATCGTGGGAAAGTCACTTGACCATGTTTGACTCAGTTTCCTCATATGTAAAATGAGCTGGAAAAGGAAATGGCAAATCACTCCAGTATCTTTGCCAAGAAAAACCCAAATGAGGTCACAAAGAACTGAAGACAACTGAGAAATGACTAAGCAAAAACAAAATAGGCCAGAGAAGATGGTTAATGCTGGGGATACAAGAACCCTCAGTCCCTGCCCTGAGTGAACTCACATTCTAATGAGGGAGACAAGAGCAAACCACTATGTATATACAAGATATTCAATGCTCAATGAGAGGTTCTCTCACAAGGAAGGCATTTTCATTAGAGGGGCTGGGAAAGATCTCTTGTAGAAGGTGGAATGTTTGCCTCTTAAATGAAGGCAGAGGGAAGCAGGGGGAGCATTCCAGGTTTGGCCTCAACTACTGAGGAAATGCTCTTTATGTCTTCCTGTTGGAATCTAAGATCCTTGAGGAGAGAGATTGGTTTATTTTTGTACTTATAACCCTAGAACCTTGCACAGTGTCTGGCACATAGTAATCACTTAATAAGTGCATGGGTTTTTGTTTGTTTGTTTGCTTTTTTTTTTTTTTTTTGTGAGGCAATTGGGCTTAAGTGACTTGCCCACAGTCACAAGGCATCATATGAACCCAGGTCTTTTTGACTATGATCCCGGGGCCCTATCCACTGCACCTGTATAGATGTGCCTGGAATTCTCTTTATTGATTTATTATATATCTGAAAAAATGTCTCTATCCTGCTTTCTGACATTCTTCTTTGCATTTCAGTTTGCATCATAATAGAAATGGTGAATTATTTTTGCAAGACTTATGGGCTGATCAGTTCATTACTGCCTGGGGGGATGCTTGCTTTTCTAGCTGAAAATATCATTTCCATACACCTTTGTTACATGACAATAATCCCTGAATGTACCAACTGGGCCAGTGATTTCTGAATTTAACTTTCCATTAAATAGAAGACACCTTTCCATTAAAAACACAAGGATAGGGCACCTAGGTGGCACAGTGGATAAAGCACTGGCCCTGGATTCAGGAGGACCTGAGTTCAAATCTGGCCTCAGACACTTGACACTTACTAGCTGCGTGACCCTGGGCAAACCCCATTGCCCTGCAAAAAACAACAACAACAACAAAAAAAAAAAACACAAGGATTTCAGACACCACATTTTAGGAAGGATGCTGATAAGAGAGGAAAGTGGATAGGATGGTGATGGGCCTCAAGTTCCTACCATATGACAAATGAGTGAAAGCTCTGGGCCTGTTTAGCCTGGAGAAAGGAGGGAGCAAAGAGGACACATGATAGTGGACTTCAGGTTGTTCCTTAGAAGATTCATCTTGTTCTGTTTAGCCTGAGAGTGTAGAACTAGCCTGAATGGGTAGAAGTAACAAAGAGGGTCATCTGTGGTTAGGCTTAAAGTCAGGAAGGTTTCCTCAGCATTATAGCTGTGGTCAAGTAGAAATAGTCATCTCAGGAAGGAGTTGGCTCTTCTTGGATGGTTATCTTCAAATAGAGGGTGGAGAATCAAGTACTGGGAGCTGAGAGGGGATACTTGCTCAGGTATAGGTTGGGATAGTTGGCCTTTGAAGTCCCTTCCTGATCTAAATCTATGGTCCCATGACAGGGAAAAGTCATGGGAAGTCCTGAAAGTGAAGTGCTATATGTAAACTTTTGTCTGATCTTGGACAAGTCACTTTTTCCCCCTGAGTTTCAGAATTCTCTTGTGATCTCTAAGGGCTAGCTCATTGATTATACAGTTGCCTCTTCCACATAATTGGGGTTAGGGGAAATTTGTCCCCCCAACCCCAGAAATCTAGAAAATCCATATAAAAATTTTTGGTCCTCCCTTCATACCACAAAAGAAACCTGAATTATTATGGCAGTACACTATAAAATATGTTGATGTTATGTATTTCTGTACATATATTTTATGCATTTCTGAGCCTCTAAACTTTTTCTGTGTTATCTGCTGGCCTTCACATATATTCTGTGGATTATACAAAACTCCCCCAAAATTCCCCTTTAATTTCTTATGATGACCCTACATATATCAAAACCACAATGAAGAAAATTGGAATGTGGAAGGGATAACTGTAGTTCAATACACACACACACACACACACACACACACACACAAATAGGCCAGAATAATTGGGAACAGCCTCAAACTGGTAACTTTTTGCTTCTCCTATATTTTCCCATTTCAGGTTAAAGCACCACACCATGGAGAAACCAGTGACCTCACTGAAGCTGATGGGTCCGTCAACAACATGCCTGTGCAGGAGACTAGACAAGAAGAAGAATCAGCTCCACTAAGGGAAAGAATGTCTGAGAGTCAGGATAGCTGAGAACCTTAGATTATGCTATGGGAAGTACAAGGAAATCCCCAGGTTAAGTCATACTTTCTGTCTGTCATTGGGACAAAACTCTTCCCCAGCAAGTGTCCATCTCCTGCTGGGATCTCCTCCATGTTTTGCAGTCAAAAGTATTCCAGATGGCAAGTGTGAGAATTGGAATTGCACCCCCTACTGGAGAGATACTGTAGGGAAGTTCCCCCATGAGGAAGGAGGCATGTGATTTACAAGCCATGTGGCTTTAGCGTCAGGAAGTGATGTTTGCTTGTGGGTACTCAATCAAAGCTACCAGCCAATTAGCTTGGAGCTATGTGTGTGTGGATAGCCTTGTTTTCTGTTGGAGAAGAGGCTTCTGGGATGAGGGAGGAAGTGTTAGGGTCTTTGGGGTTCCTGACCTCAGGTTGGAGAGGTCAGATGATGGGGTCTCTTAGAATTAGTTACATCTATTACCTCTTTCTTTCTCCTCACCAAATTCTTTTGCTCCTTAATAAATACTTAAAAGTCTAAACTCTTGACTTCTGGGGCAGAGCCAAGATGTCTGAAGAAAGGCAGTGAGCTCTTGAATTCATGACACAATCTCTCCAAAAAACATCCAAATAATGCCATAGGACAATGCCTGGAGCAGTAAAAGTCACAGAAGAATGTGTTGAAATCATCTTCTTTTTTTTAAATAGAATTTTATTTTCCAAAATATATGTAAAAACAAAATTTTAACATCAATTTTTTTTTAAAACTTTGTGTTCCAATTTCTCTTCCCCGCTCCATTTCCACCCCCCACCCACAAGAACTCAAGCAATTCAAAATAAGTTATACTTGAGTAGTCATGGAAAAATTCCCTTATTAGCTAGTTGTGAGAGAAAACAGTCAAAAACCCCAAAACTTTAGATTAAGGAATTGTCAAAGAGGAAAAGAAAAAAAATTAAAATTGTGTTTCCATCTGTTTTCAGATACTATGAGTTCTTTCTCTGCAGATGGGCTTCAATCTTCATAAGTCCTTCAGGGTTATATTGGATCATTGCCTTGCTGAAAATAACCACATGCTTCCCAGCAGATCATCCCCCACTATTGCTGTTGTGAGATTTAAAATTGGATATTAGATCATAAATCTCCCCTCTTTAACATTTCCCTTAATTTATCTCCCAGACTAGTAAATGGAAGAAGCTTCTGGTTTTCTAGTTAGAGCTTTTATTGTATGGTAGTTACAAGGTGATGTTGATTAGAGGGATAGGAAAGTAGAAATACAAAACAAATAGTCTTAAGTCTAAGCTTAGTCTATATTCCCTATAAAACTCACCAAAACCCAAGGCCACCTTTGGGGAGAGAGAGAGACCATGTCAAGCGCGTGCTGCTGCTAACCGCGAGCTGGGCCGAGTCGAACGCCCATCAGCATCTGTCTGTGCAGCGCAGTCAGAAGACCAGCAGAGCAGGAAAAAAGATCCCACTTCTGTTCTCTCCTTGTCTTTTAAGCTTGCACCCTGGAAGTGGAGTGCTAGCAGGCTGACTGGTGTGCGTAGCTCATGCCGTTGGTCTCCTCCCCGAAAGGGTGGTCCTTAAAGAAAAACTGGCGTCTCTCCATTATCACTAACCGACTGTTAAAACTTTTTACCACACTGTTATTTTGTATACAGTACATTTCACTCTGCTTCAGTTCATGTAGGTCTTTCCAGGTTTTTCTGGTACTATCCTGTTCATCATAACCTTTATATAGTATCTTAAGCTTGACAGAGAATTTTCTTCATAAAAGTCCAGCAAAGTATGTACCATATGTTTTGCCATTATAATCAATCATCACAACTATTTCCCTCCATCCCATCTCCTTCCCATGACATTTACTCTATCTTCTTTTTACCTATTCCTCCTCAGAAGTGTTTTACTTCTGACTATCCTCTCCCTCACTATGCACTCCCTTTTTTCACCCTTCCTTCCTTATCCTCTTCCCCTCCTACTTTCCTGCAGAGTTAAATAGATTGCTCCTCTCAATTGGTTATGAAATCTATTCCCTCCATGAACCCAATCCAATGAGATCAGGCTCCCTGAGCTAATTCTGTGTTCTAAATGTTTCTTCCTCCCTCCCTCCCTCCTCAACCTTCCCTTTGAGATCAAGCAATTAAATATGTCATGCTGGTGCAGTAATGCAGAACATCTTCATCTTCCTTGAAAGTGTTTTGCTTTTTACTGCTCTCTCCCCCAATCTGCCCTTTCCTTCTTCCCTTTTCTCCCCCCCCCCCGCCCCACTTTTCTCCCTCCCCTCCTTCAGGGCAAAAATATATTCCTATACCTACTTGAGTATGTATGTTAGTCCTTCTTTGAGCCAATTCTGATTATATTAAGGTTCACTCACTCCCCAACTCCTTCCCCCTCTTCTATACTCCTCCATAAGCTTTTTTCTTGTTTCCTTCATGTGAACTACCTCTCCCCAGACTATCTCTCCACTTCTCCCTCCCCCAGTTTATTCCTCCTACACCTCAACCCTATTTTAATGATGTTATCATGGATTAGTTAGGTGGCACAGTGGACAAAGCACCAGCCCTGGACCCTGGAGGCCCCAAGCCCAAATCCAGCCTCAGACATAAGACACCCCACCCTGTCATCACCACAAAGAACAAAACATAAATGCTTTACAGATATCATCCCTTCTTATTCAGTTCAGACTTGTGTCTTTTGTGAGTTTCTTACTGATATAGTTCTTGTGATTTTGAAGTATTATCTTCCCATGTAGGAATGTAAGAAGTCTGATCTTTTAATATCCCTCATGAAGTCTTTATCCTGTTTACCTTTTTATGCTTCTCCAGGGTCTGCTATTTGAAAGTCAAATTTTCTATTCAGTTCAGGTCTTTTCATCACAAAATGCTTGAAAGACCTCTTTCTCATTGAAATCCCATTTTTGCCTCTGAAAGATTATACTCAATTTTGCTGGGTACATGATTTTTTACTGTAATCCCAGTTCCTTTGCCCTCTGGAATATCATATTCCATTCCCTTCAGTCCTTTAATATAGAAGCTGCTAGATCTTGCTTTATCCTTATTGGAGCTCCACAGTATTTGAATTCCCTTTTTCTAGCTGCTTGCAGTATTTTCTCTTCACCTGGGAGTTCTGGAATTTGGCTATAATATTCCTGGAGGTTTTCCTTTTGGGATCTCTTTCAGGAGGTGATCAGTAGATTCTTTCAGTGTCTATTTTAGCTTCTGATTCTAGAATATCAGGGCAATTTTCCCTCACAATCTCTTGGAGGATGGTGTCTAAGCTCTTGTTTTGGTCATGGTTTTCAGGTAGTCCAATGATTTTCAAATGATTTCTCCTAGATTTATTTTCTAGGTCAGCTGTTTTTCCAAGGAGATATTTCACATTGCCCTCTATTTTTTCATTCAATTGAATTTGCTTTACTGTGTCTTGGTTTCTCATAAGGTCACTAGCTTCCATTTGTTCCATCCTAATTCTTAGGCAGTTATTTTCATCAGACAGTTTTTTAATCTCCTTTTCCATTTGGCTTTTCAAACTATTGACTTTTTTCTCATGACTCTCCTGCATTGCTCTCATTTCCCTTTCCATTCTTTCCTCCCTTTCTCTGCATCTTCTTTCTATTTCTCCTACTTCCTCTTCAAAGTCCCTTTTGAGAGCTTCCATAGCCTGAGACCAGTTCATATTTTTCTTGGAAGCTTTGGATGTTGGAGCTTTGATCCTGTTATTATCTTCTTCTTCTGAGGTTGTATTGTGGTCTACTTTACCCCCAAAGAAGTTTTTGATGGTCTTCTGCTCTCTCTGCCTACTCATCCTGACTTACTATTTCTTGGCTTTTAACTCCTTCTTAAAGTGTAGCTCTGCTTCCAGGACACACTGTTCAAGCTACAGCATGGCCCAGGGGATGGTTGGGCTTCTTCTCAGCCTGCCTGGCCTCACTTTCATTTGATTTTAAACTCTCCACTGGGGGTGGAGGGGGTGGGGGGAGAGTGTGTGTGTGGGGATGCTTCTCGTCTCCACTCCTGTTCCCAGCTTCAGAGTGTCCCAGGTGTTTTGGTTTGAGTGGGGGCAGGTTACAATTTCACCTGGCCTGTTCTCAGGTCCAGAGATAACCCCAGGCCTACTTAATAAGCCACCAACCAGCAAAGCTTTCTGTCATGTGGTTCTCAGCTTCCAATGAGCCTGCCTGCTCCCCTCCTCTACCTGGGCCTTTAGCCACTCAGGATTACTTCCTGGTTGCCTGTTGGGGTGGGACAGTCGAATCCTTCCTCCCAGTCCACTGGTACCCCTGCACTTACCCCCCCCACACACACACACAGCCAGCCATTCAGCCTGATCATGCACTTGGTTCCAGAAGATGCCAGTGCTACAGCTGATTCAGAGGCACTGCGGCAAATTCTTCTAGCAGGTGTGTGGTGTATCGGCCTGATTGTGGGGTTAGGCTTTATTCGTGGCCTAGCATGGCCCCCTGAAATCTATCTATAACTGTAGAAAACTCTCATCTCGAGTCTCTGTGTGTTTCTCTGTCGCAAGGGCTCCTTTACTGCTATTTTTGGGGTGGTTGCATCAGGAGCCCGTGAGTTTAATGTCCTTCCTCCACCATCTTGGCTCCAGTTATATTAACTTCTAACAAAAGTGGATGTCTCCTTAAGTTACTTGCAAGAGAGTCAACAAGTTATTCTGGGATACCATTCTTTAATACAGGGCTAAGACAATTGTGATATCAATCAAGAAAATAATTTTTCTCTTTGTTTTGTCACTTTTTGCATCATCTGCCTAATTATCCTCATGCCATTATGAGAAATTAAATAATCTAATATAACTGGTAACAGATGCCAAGGCCAAATTCAACATTGTATCCATCATGACATCTCAGATAATTATGGGGTTACCATAAAAGAACAAAGAAGTAAGAGAAATGAGCATTGCCAAACTATATGGTTCTACAGACAGGTAATTCAGTATGTGGAGGGGAAACTGACTCAGCCTTAATCAGATGCATGGGATTGAGATGTCCATAGCATCAAGAATATAGGAGGATGGGGCGGCTAGGTGGCGCAGAAGATAAAGCAACGGCCCTGGATTCAGGACTCCCTGAGTTCAAATCCAGCCTTAGACACTTGACACTTACTAGCTGTGTGACCCTGGGCAAGTCACTTAACGCCCATTGCCCTGCAAAAAAAAAAAAAAAAAAAAAAAAAAAGAATATAGGAGGAGGAATGGAAGTCAGGCTTAGAATGAGATGGCATAGCCCGGCCATCTGTTGCTATGTTGGGGCAAAAATTAAACCAAGATAATTCAATCTCAGCTCTTGCCAATGGCCATTCTCTTGGCCTTTCCCAAGACAGTGTAGTACCTGGATTTCATGCATGTCACCTGTTCTTTAACAGTTCAGCACCTGATTTTGTATGTATTCCTCTCATGGGTGGCTGGCATCTTGGCTGGTCAGGATCTGGTAACTCATAATAAAGGCAATTAATGTCTCAAATGGTAAATTCCCATAATCCAAGACTCATAAGGTTTTAACAACTGAGGATAATGATGACAGCCAAAATGTAAATTAGTTGTATGACTCAGGATATAATATACAATGTGTAATAATTCCAAATAATAATGACAAATGTACAATCACTATCACATATAGTAGATGATAAATGTAAATGACTGACATTATTATTCATTATTACATAATTTCCATGAATGCATTACTTGTCAAGTGTTGGTACTGGTTTTACATGGGAGCAATGGATCCAAGAGTCCTTCTCTCCAGTTTTGATGGCAGTGGGAGTTGTCAGTAATACCTGGAAAGGACCTTCCCAAGCTGACTGGGTCCCAGTAGTCTGCTGAAAATTTTTGATATATGCCCTATCTCCTGGTTTCAAATCATGTAAGGAGTTCAAGGGGCCGGCCTGTACTGCTGCTCCTGACTCATGGAGTTCATGTAGTCTGGCTTGTAACTCCTACAGATAGGAAGCAACAGGGGTATCTCCCCCTACTAATGATGTATATACTGGGGAAAAGGTTTTCCTTGGATAGAGGAGTAGCCAAAAAGCATCTCAAAAGGCGACATATGTAGTTTTCCTCTTGGCCTGCTGTGCAGATAAAATAGTGCCAAGGGTAGAACATCAGGCCACTTCAAATGAGTTTCAGTGCACAATTTGACAGTCATACTTTTAAACTCTTTATTTGTACGTTCCACTTGGCCTAAGCTTTGTGGGTGGTAGGGTATATGGAACTGTGAAGTTACTTCCAGGAAAGAGTAGATTTGGGATAGAACAGAATCAGTGAAATGTGTGCCTTTGTCAGAATCAGTGCGGGCAGGTGGACTAAAGAAGGGACAATCTCTTTAAGGAGAATTTTGGCAATAAATGCATCAGTGGCCCTGGGGGCTTGGGAAAGCCTCCACCCACCTAAAAAATTGTTGTATTAAAATTAATCTTGTAGGAAATTTTCCAGTTGAGGAGACTTTTTTGTTCATCATCAACATCCACACCTGAAAGACTTTAACTCTACAATGACATCCAGATGACATCCCAAGAATCATCTGAGAAAAGACTTAAATGGCCATTTTCCTCTTTTCCCTTTTCCCATTGCATATACTACTTGTATTATTCACCTACTAAAGAGGGCTGCCCCCTTTAGTTAGTTTTTTTATTTGCAAAAACTACCACTGCTACTACCACCACTACTACCGTTGCTATTACCAATAATAATAATAATAAATGATAATAATAACATAAGAATATCGATGACTACGACAATGATGATAACTACAGGAAGCCCTCCACAACCTCTATTCATGTGAGTGCTTTCCTTCTGTTAATTATTTCCTATTTAATATTGTATAGTGCTTGCTTTATGGTGGGTAGGTGGTACAGTGAATAGAGTTCCAGGCCTAGAATCAGGAATTCCTGAGTTCAAATCTGGCTTCAGACACTTACTAGTTGTATGACCAAACACTGTTTCCTCATCTCAGTTTCTTTATCTGTAACATGAGCTAGAGAAGGAAGTGGCCAACCACTCCATCATCTCTGCCAAGAAAACCACAAATGGGGTCACAAAGAGTCAGACATGACTGAAACGACTGAACTACAACAACAAATTGTATATTATTTAACCCTTGCAACAATCCTGTGAGGCAAATGATATTATTATGCCCATTTTACAGGTAAGGAAACTGAGGCTGGGAGGGTAAACAATTTGCCCAGGGTCATGTATGTGTGTATACATATAAACATGTGTGTGCATACATGTGTATGCACACGTGTGCATATACATCATGCATTGCGGTGGTACCTTTGACATGTGCAAATATGGGTGTGTATATAAATAAAAATCTGTCACTGAAGTCTGTAAAGCACTTTGCCTACATCATCCCACATGAGCCCTGCAACAACATTGTGAGGCAAGTGCCATTATTAGCCCCATTCTTCAGTCAGGACAACAGAGGGAGGCCCATGGATTTCAGCTGGAAGGGGCCTTGAAGGTCTTCTCCCCCAAACCCTTCATTTTACAGTTGAAGAAACTGAGGCTCAAGAGAGGTTAAGTCACTTGACCAAAGTCACACAGTCAGGAAGTGTCTGAGGCAGGGATTTGTACCCAGGTCTTCTTGACTCCAAATCCAGTTTTGGCAAGCTGTGCCAGGCTATCTCCCCTTTAAAGTATATGTGCATGCATAGGACCAGCTCTGTCACTGTCCATTACCTATGTGACAATGAGCAAATCACTTGCTCTTGCTGAGCCCCAGTTTACTCATCTGCAAAATGAGGTAGCTGGAGTAGATGACCACTGAGGTCCCTTCCAGTTCTAGATTTATGATAGTCTGTGATCCTGGGACATGAGTTCAAATCCTGACACTATCATTTGTTATCATTGGGAATGTCCCCACCTCCCTGTGCCATGCTTGGAAGGAATTGAACTAAGTCACCTCTAAAGTCACTAGCAGCTCTAATCATTAATACCCATTTATTAAGTACCTACTATGTGCCAAGTATTGGGGATTCCAATAAAAAAGTGAAGGAGCTCAGAGTCTGTCATGACTGAACAATAAAACAACACTTTGGGGTCTCCAAAGAATTCTATTTCTGAGGGTTCTTGTGAGGAACAAATGAGATATTTGTAAAGTACTTTGAAAACCTAACCTAATATTATTATCCAGAAATGTTCTCATTTGATCCTCACAACAACCCTGGGAAGTGGGCACTATCAGACACCTCATAGGTAAGAGTAGAACACAGCACTTTCTAACAAGACCAGCACTCGGTTCTCTGTACTGTGATGTTTGCTATAAACAGGGGACCTACAATGAGCAGGAGCCCTCTTTGTCCCATTCCACTCTGAGATGGCTAGAAGTACAGAATCACAGAATTTCAAAGCCAGAAGACCCTCCTTGACCATCTAGTTCAATCCACATCCCAAAAGAATCCTAGACAATCCACTCCTGGATTTCTGCAGTAAGGGAAACCCAGATCCCCCATGTCCAAAGCTCCCCTTCTGGGCAATATTAGAACCTTGTATGTTATTTACCAGAAGGAAAAAAGCCAAGTGCCCAGATCAGCTGATCTGGAGACCTGGGAGATTCTGGTCTGTGGGCACAAAGACTCAACTCAATCAGAGACCTCATTTGATAACCCAATTTTAATGAAGAGGATTCATGGATCATGTATGGCTCACAAGCAGATCTTGGCTCTGTCCCACTCCTGTGAATGGGCTCTTCAATCTGATCCCTTCATGAGAAGAAACTCAGGAGGAGGAGACAGTACACAGGAATCTGGCAGGGGGATGTTTCTGGGTCTGGTACTGGCAATCTCATACACATGTCCTCATCTCATTGGAGAGAGAGAGAGAGAGAGAGAGAGAGAGAGAGAGAGAGAGAGAGAGAGAGAGAGAGATTGGATGCTAGAAGGGTAGCTTTGTATTAGCAAAGCTGTGCTCCACTCTGAATTGCATAAAGGGCAGGACAAGTATAACCTATCATTAAGGGACACTGTACTAGGAACAAAGGGGTGGGGGGATACAAAGACCCTGCCCTCAAGGATCTTATATTCTTTTAAAAAATTTAATTTCTGGGGAAGCTAGGTGGTGCAGTGGATAGAGAACTGGCCCTGGATTCAGGAGAACCTGAGTTCAAATCCGGACTCAGACCCTTGACACTTACTAGCTGTGTGACCCTGGACAAGTCACTTAACCCCAATTGCCTCACTAAAAAGAAATAGATATATTCTCTTCAATTCACAGAACAAAACAAACATTTCCATAATATAGTACAATGAAAAAGATTATTTTACATGAAACTGCAAATCTACCATGTACAACTTGCTATTCCCTCTGCTATAAAATAATGGAATTTGGCAGATGCCCAGGGGCCCCACCTCATTGATTTATTATTGTTTGAATTGAATGAGAATGAGAAACTGACTAAGTATCTACTTAAGGATGATTGGATGGAGGCCATACCTGGAGGCCCGGAGTGATGTGTTGGTGTATTACTGACATCACCAAGAGACCACTCTTAATCAACCAGCTTGAAGGACCTTTCCTTTGGGGGAGGAAGTGGATGCTTGCTCATAGAAGAACTCTCTTTTTGCTGAGGGGGAACAAATGTGGTGGCAGATGGAGAACAGGGGCAGGGCCCCTCTTAGTTGTTTGGACACCAGCTTGGTGGTGAGAGATTTTACGTGGGCTGCTGGGAAAGGAAATTGCTTTCTTTCTCTCTGGCTATACTGAATTAGATCTGAACTAGGATTTCCATGCTATAAGGAATCTGTTCTCAATCTCTCTCTCTTCACTAACTTATATATTTTTAAAATCTTTAAAAGCCTAAACTCTTGCTGAATTCATCAGTGATTTTATGCAGCTTCCCCCCAAGCCTGGGGCGGGGGGAGAAGATTAGAACCCACAATTTAGATTTTAAACAAAACACCTCTGAGTATACAACAAAATTTTCATGTAAATTTCTTTTTTCCTCTTTTTTCTCTCCCCTTCTCCCCCTGTAGATGACTCTGATTAGACATATGTGTATATATGTATATATGTGTGTGTGTAAAATTATTCTATACATCTATTTCTCAGTGGTAACATGTATGCATATGAGCATATGCTAATTAAATAAAAGGTTATTATTTGGGGAGGTGGGAGGCACTGGCAGCTGGGGAGAATCAGGGAGGAGGAAGGAAGGGGAGAAACAAGTATTTATTAAGCACCTATTATGCACCAACACTGTGCTAAGCACTTAACAAATATCATCCCCTTTGATCCTCATAACAACACTGGGAGGAAAGTGCTACTATTTTCTCCATTTTACAATAGGGGAAACTGAAATTGACACAGGTTAAATGTCTTACCCAGGGTCACACAGGGAAGGAATGTCTGAGGCTGGATTTAAACTCAGGTCTTTCTGACTCCAGGCACAGAGCTCTGTCCACTATAGCACCTAGCTCCTAGAGAGTCTCAGAAATGAAATATTTCTCATATAATACATATAAAACAATGACAATATCAAGAGTTAGAATGTTATAATAGATAAAATAGCTAAAATCTGGGC
The DNA here is from genome assembly GCF_019393635.1 of Dromiciops gliroides. Classification (NCBI taxonomy): domain Eukaryota; kingdom Metazoa; phylum Chordata; class Mammalia; order Microbiotheria; family Microbiotheriidae; genus Dromiciops; species Dromiciops gliroides. Next base: position 636,572,289 of record NC_057863.1, read on the forward strand.
TCAAGCTTTGCTTCTGATTCACACACTGGGCAATGCTCTAGGTAACTCTTTAAGAAAGGGATTTTTAAACTTTTTTGTATCCTGGGCCCCTTTGGCAACCTGGTGATGCTTAGGGACACCTTCTCAGAATCAGGTTTTTAAATGACCAAAATAAATATAGATCATTATGTTGTTATTCAGTAACTTTTTATTGGTTCTCAACTCTGTAATTCCATTTGGGGTTTTCCTAGCAAGATACTAGAGTGGTTTATCATGTCCTCCTCCAGTTCATTTGACAGATGAGGAAACTGAGAAAACAGGGTCAAGTAACTTGCCCAGGATCACATAATTAGGAAGTATCTGAAGCCAGATAGGAACTAAGGGATTCTTCCTGACTCCAAGCCCAGTGTTCTATGCACTATGGTGCCACCTAATGCCCTATAATCATTATAAAGAAAACTAGTTATATGGAAATGGACACATTTTTTTCATTCGAATTCATCAACCCTCTAAAATAGACCCCTTAACTACTAGAGGAGGGGGCTGGTGGATCCCAGGTGAAGGACCCCATGTCTAAGCCCTTAGGGTGAAGGTTCTGTCTTCACTGGGAGAAACTCCCAATAGCAATGACATCACAGAACAAAGGAAGGCTGGACAGGGGCAGATGATGGTGACACTTTTTTTTTGCAAAGCAGTGGGGGTTAAGTGACTTGCCCAGGGTCACACAGCTAGTAAATGTCAAGTGTCTGAGGCCAGATTTGAACTCAGGTCCTCATGAATCCAGGGCTGGTGCTTTATCCACTGAGCCACCCAGCTACCCTGATGGTGACACTTTTTAATGTGACAAAGTTATTTAGCAATTTCAGTTTTGCCAAAGGGCTTTTCCTATTTGATCCTCATGAAAATCCTGCAAGGGAAGCTAGCTGGGTTAGGCATTATCCTCATTTTACTAAGGAGGGAACCTGGCCTCAGAGAGCAAACTTACTTGTCCAAGGTCAGACAGGAGTGGAATTCAAAGGCAGGGCTTTCTCCTTCCATGTCCATGAAGTGCTCTATCCACAGTACCATGACTCTAGGCTCCCCATCAATGTTATTTCATCTAATCTCCACAGCAACCCTGGAAGGTGGTGCTATTATTATCCCCATTTTACAGAAGAGGAAACTGAGGAAGACAGAGAAGGTAAGTGACTTGCCTGGAATCACCTAGCTAGTAAGTGTCTGAAGCTGGATTTGAACTCAGAAAGATGAGTCTTCCTGACTCCAGGCCCAGTGCTCTCTGCATTATGGGGCCATCTATAATGGAGACAAAATGAGAATGTAAGCACCCTGAGGGCAGGAATGCTTTCACTTTTGTCTTTGCACCCCTAGTGCCTAGTCCAGTGCTATCCTGTTGTTGATTACCTCTAATCTATCTTTCTATATCTTGTTTGTACATATTTATTTACATGACAACTCCCCCACTGGCTCCTTGAAAGAATGGCCCATTCTTTGCCATTCTTTGTATTGCTGGTGATTAGCACAGTGCCTGGCACATAGTAGGAGTTTAGCAAATGCTTGTTGACTTACTGACTGACTGACTGACAGCCATATTAGGAATTTATTTAATCCATGTTGATTTTGTGTCAAGTGATTACAAACAGTAAAACATTCTGTGTAAAGGTGAGCTGGCTTTATAACTCTGAGGTTGGGAAATAGTCCTCAGAAGCTAGGGCCCAGGTCCAAGGACCCCAATCTTCCAGCAGCCCCAGTGTCTAGGAGCAGGAGGGCAGCCCCCAGCAGGGTGGTCCTGGGGATGCCCAAAAGAGCTCTGCCCTTCTCCAGCTCTAATAGCAGCTCACCTGAGGCTTCTCCCTGGAGTGAGCATCCGGAGAGATGCCCAACATCTGGAGGATGGTTTCCAGGGGAACGTAATCCCCAGGGGAGCTCTGGATGAAATGCAGCAGCACCTTGTCACTACCTTTGGGAAAGCAGATGGGCAACACTCAAGACTGACACAGGCCCCAAGACTGGATGGGAGCCACCTGGGAGAGCCTGTCCTCCATCAAGTGGCAGCCTCTCCCCATATGGGAGCCATGATGCCCCTCTTCATAGTTGTGTCTGGCTCAGAGAGCTGGGCTCCAGGCCCCTCCCAGGGGGAAAAGGGATGGATTTTAACAGGAACTGTCCAGTCCTGAAATCTTAGCCTCAACTCTCCTACCTATCTGACCAATCCCCCTTGGGGGCAGCTGTCTCCTTCTGCCAGGGGTCCCCAAACTTTTCTGGGCCTCTGTTTCCTCACCTGTAAGAGGAGAGGGTTAGACTAAATGCCCTGGGAAGCATCTTGCAGCTAGAGATCCAGGATTCTGCTAAGAGCAGAAATTAAGGTTGCAATGCCCACTTTTAACTCTCTGTGGGCACATTCAGAGAATGTCAGAGACTGAAGGGCCCTCAGCAATTTCCCAGTGTAACCCATGAGCAAAAAGAGCCCTTATGGGCTGGGCAGGGAAGGGAATCAGCATTTATACAGAACCTACTCTGTGCCAGGCACTGTGCCAAGTTCTGAGTTGTTGTTGAGACCCCTCCAGAGAAGAATGGGAATCAGAGAGTTTAAGCCTCCTAAGTATCAGGGTGGGATTAGAACCCAGGGCTTCCAGAGTCCAAGTCAGAGGTGATGGCCCTAAAATAAGCTGCTCTCCTGCTACTATTCATTTAGAGTTAATGTTCAACAGACTCTTGAACAGGGATACAAAATAATTGCTTTTTATACTAAATAAAAACACTGGAACAGAATATCATTACTACTGTTAACATCATTCTCTTCAGGGTGCCAGAGTTGAGTCAAGAAGACCCAGGTTCAAAACCTTCCTTGTCGGGGCAGCTAGGTGGCACAGTGGATAGAGCACCAGCTCTGGAGTCAGGAGTATCTGAGTTCAAATCCAGCCTCAGACATTTAACACTTACTAGCTGTGTGACCCTGGGCAAGTCACTTAACCCCAATTGCCTCACTAAAAAAAGAAAAAGAAAAGAAAAAGAAAAAGGGGGGGGACAGCTAGGTGGCACAGTGGATAGAGTACTGGCCCTGGAGTCAGGAGGGCCTGAGTTCAAATGCCATAGTGTACAGATCATTGGACCTGTAATCAATAGCCATTGATTTCAAATTTAGCCTTAAAGACACTTCCTGGCTCTCTCAGTTTACTCATATGTAAAATGGGGATACTATTTACCTCCCAGGGTGGTTGTGAGACCAAAATGAGATAATTTTTTAAAGCATTTTCCAAACCTTAGAAGGCTATTTTTATATTATGTATTATTATATTATATTAGCTATTATTTGTAAGTGGCAGCTCAAGGTTGTCACCTCTTCCAGTCTAGGACCTCTCTTAGTTGAGGCCATAGCTTAGCCTCTTTACCAATATGGCAGAACTAAGAGGTTTGGCATTGTGACAATGACCTAAGTGGGGTTGGGGGAGAGGAGAAATGCAAACCAGAATTAAGTAAGGATCTAAGTGGGGAGGTTGCTTATTTAAGGAGTTCTGCTTGACTGGAATGGATTTTTTTTTTGGTGGGGCAATGGGGGTTAAGTGACTTGCCCAGGGTCACACAGATAGTAAGTGTCAAGTGTCCGAGGCCGGATTTGAACTCAGGTACTCCTGAATCCAGGGCTGGTGCTTTATTCACTGCACCACCTAGCTGCCCCTGGAATGGATTTTTAAAGGGTTTTGCATCTCAGGAAAATGCATTAATAGTGTTGAAGGAGAAAAGCCTGTAGTGGGGAGGTTTGGAGATGAGGTGCCTAGTGTGATGTTTAAAATCTAAATTGTGGTCACCTTAAATTAGAAGCTTCAGCACCAGTCTTTGGGCATTAAACATTTATTAAAGCATGCAGGTGTTCACAAGGAGTTCAGAAAGTTAAGAAAAAGCCTATCTCACATAGAGTTCCAGCCTGGTTAGGTTCTTCTTCAAGTCCTCCTCCAGGAGCCTGCTTTAATCAGGAACTGTCCAGCAAGCTGACTGTGGAAGCTTTTTATAGTTCTGGAAGAGAGGTGGTCCTTACACACTGCTTCAAGCTGATTGGTTGGCATCATCCAAATCCATTGGTTCTGAAGGTGTTCTCAAGGTGTGATTACAATCCAGTTAACTTGAAGTAGGCTAATCAGCAGTTAATCACTCTCACTTGATTCAATCAGTCTAGATTAATCTCCAGGTGGGTCTTTGAGTATCTGCTAAATCTCATTATTTCATCACATTCTCCCCTTTGTTTCTTCTAGGAACAGGTGTTCCTTGATGAAACAGTAAAAACTAGCTTTGCCAGTAATCAAATCAAACAATGAAAGTTCTTAAAAACATGAATTGAGAAGACAAGAATTTTTTAAAATCTTTATTTCATCACCTTTTGTATCATCTGCCTAATTATCCTCATGCCATTATGAGAAATTTAAAAATCTAATATAATTGGTAACAGATTTCAAGGCCAAATCCAACACTGTATTTATCATGACATCTGAGATAATTATGGGGATTACCATTGAGCAATATATACAGCACATGCAGTATGCCAGGCTTAAAATAGGTGGATGGGATATACGTCCATGCCACCGAACATATTGGAGGAAACTGAGTCAGGCTTAATCAGATGCATGGGATTGAGACATCCATGGCATCAGGCATATTGTAGGGGAATAGAAGCCAGGTGTAGAATGAGATGGGTGGGATGAAACCTTCCAGCCATCTGTGCAGTACCTGGACTTCATAAGTGTCTCCTCTTCTGTGAGAGTTCAATGCCTGCTCTTGTATGTATTCCTCTCATGGGTAAAGGCAATTAATGTTTGAAATGGTAAGTTCCCATAATCCAAGTATCATATGGATTTAAAAATTTGAGGATAATAATGATAGCAAAAAATGTGAAATGATCACAAAAACTGTGAATTTGCTTTGAGTCAGAATATAAGTTACAATGTACAAAGATTCCAAATAATATTTTTTTTGCAAAAATAGTATTTCTAGAATTAATTTACACTTGTCATAGTAATCAACTTACCAAGGAAATACTTTATATAATTTGATCAAATAATCAGTTGGAAAAACAAAACACAATCTTAAAAAGAATGAAAATCTGGGCAGCTAGATGGCGCAGTGGTTAGGGCACTGGCCCTGGATTCAGGAGTACCTGAGTTCAAATCCAGCCTCAGACACTTAACACTTACTAGCTGTGTGACCCTGGGCAAGTCACTTGACCCCCATTGCCCCGCAAAAAAAAAAAAAAGAATGAAAATCTCTATGAAAACAAACTCATACTATTAATTTCAAAATGTAGATACAATGGCATATAAAGGAAACCTTTATGTAACATTTGAACTGACATTATTTCTCTGAGTGAATTTAGAGCATTTTTGATTTCGATATCTAAAATCTCCACATCTCATATTAATATCTTGCTGTCTACTTCTGCATTTCAGCAAAATATGTCCCAGTTTATGGCAGTAGAAGCAGATTCTTGAAATATGATGATGGTAAAGTTTCTCTTGTTTTTCTTCAACCCCTTTATTTTCTCTTTCATAATACCAATGCTTTATAAAGTTATTAGTTAAAGGCAAAAGAAGGTAAAGATAAATCAAAACAGAAAGTCCACAAAAATGAAGCATTAACATACTTACAAACATAAAATTTCTTATCCAATGTGAAGATCAGAAGATTGAGGGTTCGAGTCCCTTCATGGTCACCAAACTGTGATGTTTAAAATCTAAATTGTGGTCACCTTAAATTAGAAGCTTCAGCACCAGTCTTTGGGCATTAAACATTTATTAAAGCATGCAGGTGTTCACAAGGAGTTCAGAAAGTTAAGAAAAAGCCTATCTAGCATAGAGTTCCAGCCTGGTTGGGTTCTTCCTCAAGTCCTCCTCCAGGAGCCTGCTTTAATCAGGAACTGTCCAGCAAGCTGACTGTGGAAGCTTTTTATAGTTCTGGAAGAGAGGTGGTCCTTACACACTGCTTCAAGCTGATTGGTTGGCATCATCCAAATCCATTGGTTCTGAAGGTGTTCTCAAGGTGTGATTACAATCCAGTTAACTTGAAGTAGGCTAATCAGCAGTTAATCACTCTCACTTGATTCAATCAGTCTAGATTAATCTCCAGGTGGGTCGTTGAGTATCTAGTATCTACTAAATCTCATTATTTCATCACACTAGGAAACATGATTTAAAATTTTTTAAATTGTTTTTTGTTATTTCATCTGAGTTTTGAAAGAGCTTTGTTCAGTAGATTCATTTTAATTTCCTTTTTTTGTTCAGTCATTTTTTCAGGTGTTTCTTACTCTTCATGACACCATTTGGGTTTTCTTGGTAAAGATAATGCAGTGGTTTGCCATTTCCATCTCCAGCTCATTTTACAGATGAAGAAACTGAGGCAAAAAGGATGATGAGACCTGCTCAGGGTCAAACAGCTAGTGTCTGAGGCTGGATTTGAATTCAGGAAGATGAGTCTTCCTGACTCCAGGCCCAGAACTCTATCCATTATGTTGCCAATGTGTCAAGATAATGGGATGTGGTATATGAGGGTATTTAGCAGATACTACAGGGCCCACCTGGAGATTGAGCTAGACTGATTTAATTAAGTGAGAATGACTGATGACTGGCTTGTAAGCACATCTGGCTGGTACTTAAGAGGGTGTTCTCAGAAGCTAAAGACTTTGAACTTTACACTGAGACCACCATCAGGTCCAGTGAACCAATTAATTTGAATGACACTAGCCAATCAGCTTGAAGAACCTCCCATTTCTGGGAGGAGAACATGAAGGAGGAAGTGGACACTGGTGGAAGGGTCCTTCTTCTTTTGGTGTGAGACATCGGTTTGGTGGCAAAGGACTTCAGAAGTGGGAGGTTTAGGAATGCAAGGATTTCCAGGCTATAAGAAATCTGTTCTCAATCTTTCTCTTTCTTTTAGTATCTTTCAATAAACCCTTAAAAAACTGAAACTCATTTATCAGTGATTTTAGTCAGTTTTCCCCCAAAACTGGGGGGACAGATTAGAACCCACATTTATAATTTTAAATTACAAACCACCTAGCTGCAGCTTCCCATTTAACTGATGAGCAAACTGAGACTCAGAGACTCAAGGTGACTGGCTCAGAGGCTCACAGCTAGTTAGAGGCAAGAATTGGGGCTAGACTTTCCTGCCTCCAAATATAGCATTCTATCTGTTCTTCCATGACATGCATGTGTTCCAATCCCATGTTAGTCTGTCTTTCCCAAATCCTGTTCTCCAAAAATCCAGCACACTGCTTCGCATACAGTAGGAACTTACTAAATGTTTGGTCTGTGAACCTTTTGTCACCTTTGTATCTTGTATGTTATTGATACAGGTAACCCAAGGTGGGGCAGGAGGGTCTGTGCTCTCCTTACTTTCCTTAATGAATGGGGACAAATTCTGAATATTCACAGGCCATGCCCCATGGTCCTGCTCAGAGGCAGGTCTACCTCCTCTAGTCCCATCTACATCCCCCCTCCCTTGAGTGGATGTACAGTCACTCTGGGATCTACACTTACTCACTCTGAGTTGTCCACTGACTCAGGTGACTCATTTCCAGGGAAAATACAAGTGAGCCCAGGATGTAAGATTTAGGGTTCTACTTGGGAGAGTTATAGGCACATTCATAACACAAAAGTGAAATGGATAGTCCTCCCACACCTAGCCTTGTAAAGTTTCATGAGAGAACTGCAGGTCCTACTGTGAAATACAAACCCTCAGGGCTGTCCCTCCAAACACACTCTGATCTCAGGTAAAGCCTAGCCTGCAGACAGCAGGAATGAACTAATTTATAAAAAGAGAATCCAGCTTGCACAATCCCCCACATAGTAGGACAGACACAGTCCCTCCTCCCCCTTCAACTGGGTCTCCCTGAGTGTGCAAAAGGAGAACCTGAGAGGAGAAAAAAATGACCCTCAGTCATTATAATTTCTAAGGGAAATTCAGGAGGACAGTCCTCTCCCATCAGGCTGTAGACTTTCTTAAGTCTCTCCTAGAAGATTCCTTTTCCTGGCCAAGCTTTTTCTCCATTCCACTCTCTGCTCTCCCAGATCTCCTACCTATTTCATCTCAAACTCTGTTCCTTCCTCCATTCTCCTAGTATCTGCAAGGAGCTGGTTCTTCCTAGAAATTGTAGGAGGCACTACACATACATGTCGTCTCCCCTATTAGACTGTGAATTCCTCCAAAGTGGGGACTATTTTTGCCTTTCTTTGTATCTCCAGTGCTTACATAGTGGCTGGTACACAGTAGATGCTTGATAAATGCTTTTGGCTTAATTGAATGTCTTGTACTGCTCCCTCCCCTCCATTGTCTGCCTTAGCATCCTTTCCCTAATGGTGAAGGAATTGGGATTGTTCATTCTGGAGAAGAGATGACTGGGGTTTGGGATTCGAACATGGAGCCAAGGATTTTGAGTCAGATGACCTTAGAGATCTTTTTTTTTTCCCCTTTTTCTTAGAGATCTTCTTAAACTGTAACTGAATGTGAGGGTCACAAAAAATTTGGCAGTAAATGTTTGATTTGTATCACTATTTTATATGTATATATACCCAGGGTTGTGAAAAAAATTGTCAGGACAAAAGGGGTTATGAGTGGAAAAAGTTTGAGAAGCTCTGTAGTCCATCCTCTCATTTTTCAGAGAAGGAAACTGAGGCCCAGAGAAAGGCACTCCACCATGATGCCTTTTGGGTCTTTTCCCACCCTGAGATTCTGTGAGGGTGATTCGTCCATACCTGGTTGCCAATAGGCTTCAGCCAGCTCCTTCCCTGAACCCCTTCCAGCAAGGAGGGCTGCTCTGTTCAGATTCTGGTTCTAGAGAAACTCTGCTATGCTTGACAATCGCCACCAGGTGTCACTTGTGGGTCATTGGTAAAGGGCCTTAGGGAGAGAGCCTGAAAGAGTCGTTTGAGGCTTGGCTAATGTCCCATTTGTTTTATAAGAAGTCAGCAGTTTTACATTTACATTATCCAGCTAGCATTTGAAGCATACCTTCTCCATTCCTAGCCCCTGAATCATCTCAGTTCTTAACAAGTGCTTTCAGTTAATGTTCAGAGAATAATATTCTTAATCACAATTTTTTTTTTCATCTTAACACAACACCTATTTTGTATAACATGGGAGAACAGCTATGTTTAGATATTTACAATGGGCCATATTTTCTTTCCTCACATGTAAAAACAAATTTTTTAAACTAGCTCATTAACATACTTGAACTGATATGAAGTGAAGGGAAACAGAACCAAGAGAACATGGTACTCATTAACAGTAATATTGTATGAAGAAAAACTGTACATGACTTGTCTAGTCTTAGCAAGAAAAATCCAAGAAAATCCACAGACTGAGGATGAAACATACTGTCTGTTTCAAAGGGAAAGAACTAAACTTGTCTGATTCAGGCTGAAACATATTTTTTTTTCTTTTTGTTTCTTTCTTTCTCTCCCTCCCTCCCTCCCTCCCTCCTTCCTTTCTTCCTGACATGGGGATTTGGACTATTCAAGTTTAAACTGACCAACTAGATATCAGGAGGGACACACCTAAGAAGTTAGGGGAGATTCAATTCTAAAGCAGGAAAGTCAGTTGGTCGAGGCTAATACCTGAGCTAGGAGACAAGGATAACTCCAGAGGTCAGGACTATCATTCCAAAAGAAAATTCCCATTGACTCTCAGGAATCTTTCCCAACCCCACCCCCAAAGGGAACTTTCCATTTGCACATGGTCACCCCATCTATGGTCTATGAAAGCTTTTTGCCTTTCTTCTGTTTGAAGAGGAGAAAAGATGTCTGTCTCTAAGCCATCTCCTCTATTTGGGCATCTTCTCTAGTACACAAATAAAAGATAATTTATTTTATTCTAATTGGATTGTGTCTGAGAATTGTAATTCTTTGTTTGTTTTTGTTTTTGTTTTTGCAGGGCAATGAAGGTTAAGTGACTTGCCTAGGGTCACCCAACTAGTAAGTGTCAAGTGTCTGAAGTCAGATTTAAACTCACATCCTCCTGAATACAGGGCTGGTGCCTTATCCACTGTACCACCTAGCTGCCCCCAAGAGTTGTAATACCTAAGGACCTCCACCACCTATTTCCCCATAATGCTTTCCTTCCTTCTTTTTCCTTTCTTTCTCTTCTTGCACAAAATGACCAATGTGGAAATATTTTATATGATTGCACATATCATTACAATTAATCTTATATTTGCTTACTGTTTTAGGGAAGAGAGGAGGAAGAGAGGAATAGAATTTGGAACTCAAAACTTTAAAAAAACCCTGATGAATGTTAAAAATTGTTTTTACGTGTAATTTGGGGGAAAATAAAATATTATAGAAAAACAAATACCCCAAAAAACTCTTATTAATCAGTCACAAATAATAATAACTAGCATTTATATAGAAGTTTAAGTTTACAAAGAACTTTGCATGATTTCCTTTGATCTTCACAACAATCCTAAGACATGGCTGTTGTCATTATTATTCCCACTTTATAGATGAAGAAACTGAGGCAGACAGAGATCAAATGACTTGCCCAGGGTCACACAGCTAATAAATGTCTGAGGCAGGATTTGAACTCAGGTTGTCCTGACTCAAGGCCCAGCTCTCCATCGCACCAAATCAGCCCGTGAAAAGAGGTAGCCAAGACCCTTGTAAGTTTTTCAAGCAGGATTTGAATTGAGATCTTTCCAACTCTAAGTCCAACACTCTATTCACTGAGCCACCTCTGTATTTGAACCTCCCCCCTTCCTTTGATTCTAAATCCATCATTATTTTGTTAAGGGCTAAAATTCTAGCTAAACTGTCTAAAATATCTAATGAGTGGTCGCCAATAAATTATAAGCTTTAGCAAGAGTTAGACTTTTAAGCATTTATTAAGGAGAATAAGAATTTGGTAAAGAGAGAGAGAAAGGCCTAGATTCCTATCTATTAAAGGGAGAGCACATTTCTAGCTCCCTTCTCCACCAGAGTCCAGAGGAAAGAGCGCCAGAGTCAGCGCCAGTCTCTTCCTTCCTCCTCCCACTCGCCTGCGTCACTTCCTCATGCCAAAGAAAAGACTCCTGGTCTTGCCCTCAAAGACCTTCCCTTCATGGGCGGAACTCTTCTACATTAAGTCTCCAGCAGGTGGCGTCATTCCAATCATTACAATTTCCAGTGCCCCAGGTTGCCAGCTCTCTTGGAGATGTCAGGGATTGAGTCCAGGGCCTCCTATTTGCAAAGCATGTGATCTACCAATGAGGTACAAAGTTCAGGCTAGTTCTAGTTCAGGCTAGAGTTAGCTAGGTCAGGATTGGGAAAAGGGGCCCCCTGCATCAAAGGTCCTAGCTAAAGCCATCAAGCTCTCAAACCCCATGCTTCTCCAAGTCTCTGGGATGGCAGACAATAAAGAATCATAGAGATAGAATGGACCCCAAAGATAGGGTAATCCAAACCCTTTATTTTATGGAAACAGAAATTGAGGCTCAGGGAGTAGCCCATACTAGATATAACCATACTAGATATAACCCTTTTGTGAGTGCATTTCTGGGAAGCCCCAGGGGCAGAATCCTTACCCACAACTCCTCTGTTTGGGAAGAGGAAGGAACTTCTGGACTGGGCCCAGAGTTAAGTGATCTCAAAGCTGAGTCACATGCCTTTATTTTTTTTTACATATTTCTTGAATAAACTCTAATGTTCAGACAAAAGTTTGCTTGAAAAACAACAACAACAACAACAACAGGGGTTTTTAGTGGGTTACAATCTCCATATGAGTCAATGGTGCAGTATGGCATCCAGGAAAGCAAATTCAGTCTTGGCCTGACTTGAGAGGTGTGACTTCAAGGAATAAAGAGGTAATAGTCCTAATGTATTATGCCCTGGTCAGGCCACATCTGAGTACTGTGCTAATCCTGGTTTACCACTGTTCAGGAAGGCAGGTGAGAAGCAAAGTGTCTGATTGACATTGTTTAGTTCACTCTTGTCCAACTCTTCATGACCCCATGGACCACAGCATGCCTGGCTCTTCTATCCTCTACTATCTCCTGAAGTCACTCATTGCTTCTATGACACTATCTATCCATCTCATCCTCTACCATTTCTCCTCCTTTTGCCTTTAATGTTTCCTGGAATCAGTCTTTTCTAATGAGTCTTGTCTTCTCATTACGTGGCCAAATTATTTAAGCTTCAGCTTCAGGATTTGTCATTTCAGTGAATTAATTTCTTTAAGTTTTGACTGATTTGACATCCTTTATGTCCAAGGGACTCTCAAAAATCTTCTTCAACTTATATGATCTGATGTAAAATGAATTGAGCAGAATCAGGAGAACACTGTATACAGTCACAGCAATATTGTATGATGAACAATTGTGAATGGCTTAGCTATTCTCAGCAATACGATGATCTAAGACAATACCAAAGCACTCATGATGCAAAATTCTTTTTTTTTTTTCTTTCAGGGCAATGAGGGTTAAGTGACTTGCCCAGGGTCACACAGCTAGTAAGTGTCAAGTGTCTAAGGCTAGATTTGAATTCAGGTCTTCCTGAATTCAGGGCCAGTGCTTTATCCACTCCACCACCAAGGTGCCCCACATGACGCAAAATTGTGTCTACCTCCAGAGAAAGAACTGATGGAGTGTGAATGCAAATTGAAGTATTTTAATTTTCACTTTCTGTATTTTTTTTCATGGCTTTTTCCTCTTTGGGTCTGTACCTTCTTTCACAACATGATGAATATGGTAATATGTTTTACATGATTGAACATTTAAAAAAATCCAAGATTTAATTTAAAAAGCCTTCCCCAACACCACAATTCAAAATTATAGATTCCACAACTCTCACAGCCATACATCGCCTCTGGAAAACCATAGCTTTGACTGGAAGGACCTTGGTCAGCAAGGTGATATCTCTGCTTTTTAGTTGACTGTCCAGATTTGCCATAGATTTCCTTCCAAGGAGCAAGTAGCTTAACTTCATGGCTGCAGCCACCATCTGCAGTGATCTTTGAGGCTGTGAGAAATAATTAATAATAACCAATATCTTGAGGAGAAGCAGTGCTCTCCCCTTTTTTTCAAAGTTCCCCTTTCCCGCCCCTCTTCTGTCCCCTTCTGCCCCCTCTCCCTCCAAGGTCCAGTTCTCCTTGAAAGCAAGATTTCATTGAATCTCTTCATCTTGATCAGGTCCAACCCAATCTCACAAGGAATCTTAAGTGGAAACAACCATTTATCTAAATAACCAAAGGTTTCTCCATCCAGGCCAGGAAGGTCACTGGGAGTGGGCTATTGAAGAGGAAGACACTTTTTGAATTGATATCCCAAGGCTAGAGGTAATCTCTCTGTGTCAATTTGTTGTCCATTGATAACCTACTGTTTCAAAGGTATAAAAATTCCATGCCCCACCACAATGAGGTATTTGGTCAGAGATATCCAATGATAATCCTTTTATTAATAACCTCTTGGTCTTATTCATGAAATGATCAAATTATCTCAAAGTTGTCTCTCATAATTTTTTTTTTTTTAGTGAGGCAATTGGGGTTAAGTGACTTGTCCAGGGTCACACAGCTATTAAGTGTTAAGTGTCTGAAGCCAGATTTGAACTCAGGTACTCCTGACTCCAGGGCCAATGCTCTATCCACTGTGCCATCTAGCTTCCCTCTCATCATTTTTAATTATCAGAAGGTCAAGAATATAAAATCTGATGCTTCTTCCATTTCTTATCTAATTATTAGGAAATGATGGGACCAGTTGTCATGATCTTAGTTTGTTTTTTTGTTTGTTTATGATGTTAAGTTTCAAACCAGCTTTTACAATCTCTCTTTTTGCCCTCATCAAGAGGCTTCTTAATTCCTCTTCATTTTCTTTTTTGGGGGGGAGGGGTGGGGGGCAATGAGGGTTAAGTGACTTGCCCAGGGTCACACAGCTAGTGAGTGTCAAGTGTCTAAGGCTGAATTTGAACTCAGGTCCTTCTTAATCCAGGGCCAGTGCTTTATCCACTGCACCATCTAGCTGCCCCCTCCTCTTCATTTTCTGCCATTAGAGTGGTATCTTTTGCATATCTAAGATTAATACTATTTCTCCTGGCAACCTTAATTCTGGCTTTTGATTCATTCATCCTGGCATTTCCCATGATGTACTCTGAATATAAATTAGATGAAAAGCCTTAGCTTACTCCTTTCCCAGTCCTGAAGCAATAAATTGTTCTATGGTTAGTTCTAAGTGTTGTTTATTTTTCTTTCTTTCTTTCTTTTCTTTTTTTTTGGGGGGGGGGCAGGGCAATGAGGGTTAAGTGACTTGCCCAGGGTCACACAGCTAGTAAGCGTCAAGTGTCTGAGACCAGATTTGAACTCAGGTCCTCCTGAATCCAGGGCCAGTGCTTTATCCACTGCACCACCTAGCTGCCCCATAGCTACCTTTTTAAATGTAATTTTCATTTAAATTATTTTACTCATTGTGAATATTATTTGATATGTTAGAGAAAACAGACATATTACCTTGACTTTTAGTGAGATTATAAATGTAGCATCCCTTCCTGGGTTATTTCCCCAACTCTTACCTGAATTGGTAAGCTAGCTCTACAGAGGGTGGCTGATTAATATTCCCCTTGGGCTTCTAGGGGTAAACCTGAGAGTCTCTGGGCTTTTTCTAGCACGATTGCTCACAGTTCTTATCATCCATAGATAATTAGCTTTTAAACTGTAAGGGCCAAATTTAGTCATAATAAGAGTTAGCTCACCCTAATATCGAAGTAAGAAAAGAAACAGCCTCTTTCAAAATAACACAGTTTTATTAATGGGAACAAGTTTAAAACACTATCTGAATCACACAAGTGAGATCAATAGGACTAGAAACAATGTATAAACCTCTGGGGTAAAAAGAAAACCCCAGACACCTGAACCAGCCTCCAGCCCAGCTAGCTCTTAAAAAAACTAGCTCTGCCTAAAAAAAACCAAAAACTCACTTACCACACCCCAAATCTGTAGCTCTAGTCTCTTCTCTTTTGGTCTGAAGGTCAAACACCTGCAGCTCCTCTAAAACTGTCTTTCTTACCCATTTACCTCAGAATCCTCCTTAATTCACTTTCCCCTCTAACTCCTCCTAGCTCCAAACCCGAACTGACTTTCTAACTGACTTTTTTTTTAACGGTATCTAAACTGTCTCCCCCACCAGAAGGGGGAGGGGCCGTTCTTAGCCCTGCTGAGTACTCCCATTGACTCAGCACACCCACATGGTCTGTCCCCATTATAATCTAGCCAGACCCAAATGGGTGTGGGAAAGCTATTCTAGGGAGGCTTTTGAAACAATGTTTCAAGCACCTCTTGTTTGTTCAATTATCTCCCCCAAAACACTCATCTTCACTTAGGCTTTTCTTTCAGTCTGACCATAATAAAGCAAAGATAGTGTTATGAAAACCCCAAATCACAATTAATTCCTTACATTTCCCCCTTTGCTTCATTAAAAATCACAGAAAGAAAAAAAAAAAAGAAACACAGGGTGTTTCCTTGATGAAGCAATAAAAAACAACATAATATCATAACATATGCTAACAAACAATATGCTAATAACAATATAGGATAGGGAGAAAGGGAACATTTTTTCCAGAGGGGCAGTCCCTCATGGACTCATGCTTTGACAATGTCTACAGAGGGAAGGCCTCTGCAGAAAATACATATTACAAATAGTGTATATAATAACAGAAGGAAAAAACAAAAATGCTCATTTAAAGTCCTTGTGATGTGGGATGGAATTTGGGGTCAAATTCATTGTCCCAAAAGTATTACAAGACTCGGTGACTCAGTTTCCTAAGTTTTATTGCAATACTGAGGGTGACCACAGGGAGAGAACCAGAATATTGGAAAGGTATCTCTCAAATAAAGAAAGGAAGGACAGTTATATTTATACTGTGGATAAATTGATTATCAGTCTCATTATAATAATCTCTACCTTGGGGAGGTTCTGTCCTTCTCATTATAATATTCTCCACCTAGGGGTGATTCAGGGGAGGGCTTATCCTAATTTGGAGTTCCTGGGATCCTAAGCCAACCCCAAAGGTGGGTACCTTTTTCAGTGGAGGTGTGTTTTGGGGGTTTACACATCATAAGGTGAGTCTGAGGACAAATTTGGCCTTTTCTGTGCATGTCTTTCTGATTCCCATGGTTAGTTTCAAAATAAAATAATTTTTCTTTAGACTTTCTATAGCCTTGTCATTTTAGTCTAAGGTCATCATGGTCTCTCTCCCTCTGTTCCCGTTATGGACACTGATTTCTGTGGGTACAAGAACCTAGTATAAGTTATCCATTAACTGGGATCTAATTCCCTTTTGGAGCTAATATCTGAATTAGAGCTTTTATCTTAGGTTTTTCTATTAACCCCTTTTTGCCTCCTACATCACTTGAAATCTTGTCTTGGTTGACTGTTAAGATGCCATCAGGGAATCTGGATACTGGTCTCGATTCTGGTTGGCTCTGGATACTTTTACTTCTTTGGCTGTTGAACTGCTGGATTTCCACTAATCTTTAGTATAGCATTGTTAATGATGAAATTAAACAGTGAGAGTTCTTCAAAATATAACTCATATAGAACAAATTTAAACTTGCTAATAAGCATATTAGATAATAAATTTTAAGCTATTTTTGAAGCAGGTAAGAAAAGAACAGCTTTTATGGAAATATTTTCCCCAAACTGTGTAAAGGTGGGGGCAGGGAGGGGGGGGAGCTATTCTTCCTACTGTAGCCACAAAGTCCCTGAGGAGAGGAGGATCTGGTCCCCATGCCAATGAAAATTCCAGATCTTTTGACCTTTTATGGTTTATAACATCCTCACCTGATTGTTGAGGGGAGAGAGGAAATTGGGGGTGGAGTAGTGATGGAGGAGAAACTCTCTCCTCCTTTCCCTTAAAAGAAATTCCTTCTCCTAAGCCCTGATTCTTGTACCATTCCCTGCTGCAATGTGCACTTCCCTCCAGAAGTAGGTTTGATACTTTCAAATGAGATAATATTTGGAAAGCATTTAGCACAGTGCCAGGTATATCCATATCCATGTCCATGTCCATATCCATATCCATATCTTAATAAATGCTTATTTCAGTCATTCAATTACAAGGCATCCCTTGACCAGCATCATATTCTATCATACAATGACCTAAAGCCAGTATGATCCTTTCAAACTGGTGACACACAATCATACCCCTATTATTTTTGAATGTTTGATGTCTGGGACTTCTGTGATTATATTCATTAGGGGTCCCACATGTCCATGGGACAAGAAACACTTACAAAACAACCTTTTCTAGAAGATAGGGAAGCATTGTGATGTTGTAGAAATCATATTGGATTTGTCATCAGAGAAGTGGGTGTGGATCCCAGGTCTGCTATTTGTTGCCTATGTACCCTTGGTAATACTATTAATAATAGTAATCAGCATTTATGTCGAGCTTGCTATATGTCAGCTACTAGGTGCTAGGCACTTTACATTATTATCTCACTAAATCATCACAAGAACACGGGTATTATCCTGATTGCTGTGGTTATCCTCAATTTATAGTTGAGGAAACAGATTAAGTGACTTGCTCAAGGTCACACAGCTAATAAGTTTTTGAGGCTGGATTTGAACCCAAGTCTTCCTGACTCCAGGCCCTGTGCTCTGTGCACTGTGGTGCCACCTAGCTGCCCTATAATGGGGAGAATACTGTACTTACAATCAGAAGAGATGGGTTCAAATCCCTTGGATTCAATTTGAAATTTAACAATGCTTTTATTAACCACCTATTATAAGCTTTGGGGATACAAAGGCAAAACCAATACATGGCTTACTATGTGCCAAGCATGGTGCTAATTTCTGGAAATATGAATAGGAAAATGAGAGAGCCTCTCTTCTCAAAGAACATGACATATAGAGGAGGGATCAGTTACAGGACAGATGGAAAAGTCTAGATTTTATCAGGAACAGTTCTAGAAACAGGCAAAGGATGGCAGAGAAGTCTGTGAAGCATTTTTTTTAACTCAGTTAACTTTCCAAACAAACCAGAACAACAATGCTGCCTTTGTATAAATCTGTCATCTCTGTATCAGGAATCTAATACCATTCTTCTCATTCTCTCCCATCATGGTAAAGAAGATGATGGTGTTTCTTTTTGGTTATACAGGGCAGTGAGGATGAAGTGACTTGTCCAGGTTCACACAGTTAATGTGTCAAGTGTCTGAGGCTGGATTTGAATTCAAGTCCACCTGAATCCAGGGCTGGTGCTTTATCCACTGCACTACCTAGCTGCCCCCAAGAAGATGATTTTTCAAGAAAAGTTCTTGAATAAAAATCAACAACTCAGTGATATCATTCCAGTAAAGGCCCAGCTGCTCTTAAGGTTCAATGGTAGGTAAGGTACCATAACTTGGGGGTCATGGTGAAGCTGACAAGCCTTGGTGTTCCTGATCCATTGGCAGGTCAGATAGTAAGGTCCTCCATCTTGCTGGATTGATTGTAGTTGGCGATTCCCTGCTGATCCATGTGGGTATCCATGCCATCATGATGGCATCTAAGAATGGGACTTGGATTTCTGTGCCAAAAATTGTAACATAAGGATTGTGGGTCCTAGCCACAGATGAAGTGCATCCAGTAAAGTCTGGCATTTGTGGGCTAGCTTGCCAATTTAATGAGAAAGTGGCTTTGACAGGTGATGCAGGGGATGGATGGAGGGGGATTAGAAAGTCATTCACGTTTATCTGTCAAACTAAGTGTTGTCAATTCAGGGGAGACAAAAATCAAAGACACAAACTAGGAGAAAAACCCATGGCTTCAAATGGCTAATTACAAATTCACAAAATCTGGGCTGTGAACAAAATGCACTGGAATTCCTAATGAAAGGAGGCAAATATAACCACAGGACTACTGCCGCATGCCCATTGAAAATCATATTTAAATTAGGAGTTTCCTCCTGACAAGTTATATATACTCATATACATGCATTTGCAAATAGTATGTGTACTTATACCATGTGCATATGTAAGAATATATAAATATATACATAATAAAACACATACATATACAATGTGACACAAATATACAGACATGAACATGTATAGTACATGAATGTACTGCACACCTATACATACACACGTATGTGTAAACATGTGCATGTATTTAAATATGTATACCCATGCATATATGTCTATCATCTATTGATCCATCCATTCTTTCACCTATCCATCCATCTCTATATCATCTATCTATCCATCTATCATCTATCATCTTTATTTAAAAGGAGCAGGAAAGATGAAAGGGTGGGATATGGTAGGAGTGGGAGTGGTATTCCATACTGAGGAGGTGTACCTACATTCTTCTTATTAAAACAAAAATGTTTTCAATAGCAAGGCCAAAAGTAAAAAGATTTTCTGATTCCACCCAATTAACCAAAACATCCTATTTCCCAAATAGTTCTTTTAACTAAAATTTAACTAAAATTATTTTAAACAGACTTAGGAAGCAGGTACAATTAAAGAATTCAAAATATTTTCTTAGCCAGGGAATAGATCCCTTGCTGTATTTTCTTTTTTTTTTTTTTTTAAATCCATGAAGGTCAGCAACTCCTCTTAAAATAGTTGTTGCTTATTGTTGTATTTATTCATTCTGGTGCTATTTTTTTTTTTTTTGCGGGGCAATGGGGGTTAAGTGACTTGCCCAGGGTCGCACAGCTAGGAACTGTCAAGTGTCGGAGGCTGTGTGGTGCTATTTTTTACAAAGTAGGTTTTG
Organism: Dromiciops gliroides; assembly: GCF_019393635.1. Classification (NCBI taxonomy): domain Eukaryota; kingdom Metazoa; phylum Chordata; class Mammalia; order Microbiotheria; family Microbiotheriidae; genus Dromiciops; species Dromiciops gliroides. The sequence continues at coordinate 636,591,967 of NC_057863.1, forward strand.
AAAAGTTGATTCAGATGTGGCATCAATTGAAGATTCTTTCCCATCCTGACCACCTCTGTGGTTTATCCATGTCCTTCCTAAATGTAACATGGCACTCCATATGGGGGTATAACTAGGGTGTCATGCAATGGCATTCTCTTCTCTTTATTCCTAGAAATGCATCTCTTCATGCATCCCGAGATCCCATTAACACATTAGTTTCTAACCTCCTCTTTGTAATCCTCACACCTCTTAGATAACCATATAGCTTCGTGTACCCTCTATTAAAAAATAAATAAATTCTAGAGTTAACAAGTATATGCATCTAAGAAATAAAATAGATTAAGTTTTCACACAGATAATTTAATTCCATACATAATTAGATTTTTAGAACACAGTCAGATAAATTAATGAGATCCTTGATGTAGTTTCTTGTCAATCAACAATTTTATTCTTAGTAGAGTTTTTGAAAGAACTGCCCACATATTACCATAGTTTCCAGTTGTTTCATTGCTTTGGATTTGTTTGAGACTGGGTCAAAGAGTCTAGATGGACAGAGATAGTGTAAGCATATTCAGTAAAAATGGGATTCACTTCTTCAAGGGTCAATCAAAGACACTGTAACTTCATTCATTGGAAATCTGCTCAGAATTTGTAGTTATTTTGGAGATTAGTGAATTCTTCTTTCCTTGGATTGTTGCTATTTTTTTCTGGTTTGATATGTAAAGTATTTCCAATTCAATTCTCATTCATTTGGCTTAGGTCAGTAGGAGTTATTTCTTCAACCATTTCTTTCACATTTTTTGCATGTAATATACCAAATCCTCCCTTACCCACCCTGCCCTAACCTCCTCCCTCTTTTCTTTCCAACCACAAGTTATTTTCCCTAAAACTTACTACTTTCAAAACATTTCAATAGGATAATATAGTTATTTACTAAATATTTTCTGTAACCAGCCCCTTGACAAGTTTTTCATATCTCCTATTATACATATATACTGGATTGGGAACCTCTACATTCATTTTTTTTTTCCTATTGGTGCATCAATCTATTGAATCACATTTAGCTTTCAGTCTATGAAATCTCCTCGATCATTTTTAGGCAAATTGGCATCTAACCATAGGTCTTCCATTTTGAACCTGTGAGCAGCTTCTATAAAGTCATCAGGTCCCGAGGGGTAAAAGACAGAATAGGTGGTGAAGAAGTGGAGATAATGAGTAGAGAGACCTCTTTGTAGGAGTTTGACAGTGAATGGCAAGACAAATATGTGAGAATAGCTTGAGGAGACAAGTGGCTGGATAGAGGATTCAAGGATTGGAGAGATTTGAGTGTATTTGTGGACAGTGAGGGAGGGTAGAGAAATATTGAAGAGTGGATGAGGGGGAAGGAAAGGAGAGAGAGATGGGGTGAGGAGATACACACCCAGAGTGAGAGAAAAAGAAGAGAGAGCATTAATGGGACAATATCCCAAGGAATGGGAGGGGACAGAATCAAATAGAAAGAGTTAAATTTAACAAGGAGAAGAATCACTTCATCCTCTGAGTGGGGGAGAGGAAAAGACAAGTGAATACAAAGAGAAGACTTGATTAGAGGAGTGAGAAAGAAGAGGAAGTTCAGTGAACTAGGGAGGGAGGACTTTTGCAGGAGTACATTTTGGGGTGGTGGTGCTTGAGGAAAGAAGGAAAGGTTTGGAACATCTGTTTGAGAAGAGGTAACTTGAAAGAAAGACAAGGATTGCTGGGTAGCAATGAGGACCCCTATTGGAGTAAGATAATATGAATGGATGAGCTGCTTTCCCTTTTAGGGAGTTATTTCCTTCCCCTGTAAAATCAGGACTGGATGATAGCTGTTTGGGACAAACTGCCTCAGTTTATCCAACTAACTCGAGGAGACCACCAAGTCAAGCAGAGACAGATTTATTACATCCTCATGAGGACGGGCAAAACCCAATGACACATTGAAGTCTTGCAAAGATATGCCCAATCTTTTAGGTTTTTATAGTAATCTTGAAAAGGACTGTGCCCACATACACCTAGGGTGGATGAGTTCACAATCTAACATCCAATCCTGTCTCACCCAAGATGCGTACCCAGCTCGTGATCCATGTATGGAGACATGTCCAAGAACAAAGGGGAGAAGGGGAAGGGGTACAAGTCTGAGGAATGTCAAAGAAAGAGGGAGGCATAAATAACTCCCTTATCTGACTGCAATTAATCCATGACAGGGACTGGGATTCTGACATGTGAGAGGGGAGTTTTTTATTACAGGCCATAAACTAAGGTGTAGCTGGCATGTGGGAACTAAAGTAAATAGTATTAATTGGTAGAACTGTGACAAGTAATAAAACTTACTGGGGGACTGGATATCTCCCAGACCCCATCCCCAAAGTTCACAGTATTGTCCCAAGTCCATTATCTCAACAATAAAACTTAAAGGAGACAGTGAGAATTTGACAAGCAATTAACTTTTAGGAAAAGTGAGAGGCTAGCTATTCTGGGGGGGGGGGAGCCTAGATATCTTTCATACTTCATCCTCAGAATTTAATCTGACTCAAATCCATAATTGTCCCACACAATAGCTATGTTTCCTTTCAGTTTTAATATCCTGTGATATAAATAGGAATTCTAGCATCTAGAGCAAATTTGGTTATGATGTCTAGGTATGACTACTTGGTTGAGATGGATTGGAAGCAAACACAGTGACAGCTGAGAAGCTTGAGAAACTGGGAGACTGATGCATAAATGGGCCAGAATAAACCTATAAATCAGGTATTGAACTTTTGCGGGGAGGGACAGTGACCTAGATGTCCTTAGAAGATAACACCAAGTTTTTGAGTAGGATGGCCTGAACTTTAACAGAGGAGAAGGTAAAATTGAAAAATGAATTTAATTCTATTTTTAAGACTTAGCCAAGCTGCATAGGTTAATACTTTCCCACACAGTGTGAATATCAACTCCTTATAACTTCCCCTTCCACCTCCATTTTCGAGAAGCTTGTCTAAAGGTGAAGTTTTTGTCTGGTAGGTACCTCTACCTTTGATGAGGTAGCCTCTGATCATTTGAGTCTCAATTCCATTATTTTACATTGTAACTCCACCCCAGTATTCAAGTTGATTTAATTATAGCTGTTACAGACTACACCCTCTATTGATTAATCCTATCACCTGAAGATTACTCCCATCTCTCAAGGAGGAAATAATAGGGAGGAGCTGAGGTTAACTCTGAATCCTCCTTAAGATGTCTATCAATAAAGACTGTCTTTTCTTTGCCAGGAGAGGTCCAAATGTTGTACTGTCAGGCCAATCAGAAGGAAGACTCACCTGGGTTTAAAAGACCTTGTCTAGGGGGCAGTTAGATGGCACAATGGATAAAACACTGTTCCTAGGTTCAGGAGGACCTGAGTTCAAATTTGGCTTCAGACACTTGACACTTACTAGGTGTGTGACTCTGGGCAAATCGCTTAATCCTCATTGCCCCCCAAAACAAAAACAAACAAACAAACAAACAAACAAACAAACAAATAAATAAATAAATAGATAAATAAATAAATAAATAAAAGACCCTGTCTGCCCACACTCAGGATCTTTGATCTTTAAGAGAGACCATTGACCCAATTTATTTGTTATTGCTAGCCTAACTAATAAATTGATTGTGCTCAGGTCCCTGGCTTTGCTGAGTTGGTCAGTGGTCCATTTTTTTTTTCAAACAGCTATATGTATCACTTTTAATAAACCATTATCTTTCCCTGGAGAAAATCATTCCTCAGTTTGTCTCAATGTCATTTTATTCACAAGAGTTCCTATTTAATGAGGATAGCAGAGGGAGAGGATGAAGGTGGCAGTGAGGGGTGAGAAATGTGCCAACCCCTCTCCTTGTCCCTATGTGTGACAGGGAATAGATCTTTGAGGTCAGAGATTATTCCATTCTTCCAAGTCATAAATCTTCTAGTCCACATTTCTCCATCTTTTCCATTGAGATTTTAAAATTCAATCAGGCCCAGCCTGCTTCACTCTGGCTGTTGGGTTGGTCCAAAGCAGCCCAAGATGGCCAACTTCGAGGACCAGGTGTCTGATGAAGAGAAGGTACGATGAAGAGAAGGTACGGATAGCTGCCAAGTTTATCACTCATGCTCCCCCAGGAGAATGTAATAAAGTGTTTAATGATGTTTGGCTACTACTTACCAATGACAATCTTCTCAGGGAAGGGGCAGCTCATGCATTTGCCCAGTATAATATGGATCAGTTCTCTCCAGCGAAGAAAGAAGGATATGATGATCAGGTCTTAATTACAGAACATGGTGACCTGGGTAGTGGCAGATTTTTAGATCCAAGAAATAAAGTTTCCTTTAAGTTTCATCACTTATGGAAAGAAGCAAGTGACCCTCAACCTGAGGACATAGAAGGACCTCTGAAGTCATGGAGGGAATCCTGTGACAGTGCATTAAGGGCCTATGTGAAAGATTACTATTCCAATGGCTTCTGTACTGTTTATGCTAAAATTATAGATGGGAAGAAGACTATTATTGCTTCTATTGAGAGCCACTAATTTCAGCCTAAAAACTTCTGGATTGGTTGTTGGAGATCAGAGTGAAAGTTTACCATCACACCACCTATAGCTCAGGTGGTTGGAGTGCTAAAGATTCAGGTCCATTACTATGAAGATGGCAATGTTCAGTTGGTTAGTCACAAAGATGTACAGGATTAAGTAACTATTACTGATGATGTACAAAATGCCAAGGAATTTATTAAAATCAGAACATGCCGAAAATGAGTATCAGACCGAGATTAGTGAGAACTATCAGACAATGTCAGACACCACATTCAAGGCCTTGCGCAGGCAGCTTCTAGTCACTGGCACCAAAATCTACTGAAACAAGATACTCGGCTACAAGATTGGCAAAGAAATGCAAAATGCTTAAGGCTGGATGTGAAATTGTAACATGTAAAAAAAAGGAGAAGAAGAAGAAGAAGAAGAAGAAGAAAAAGAAGAAGAAGAAGAAGAAGAAGAAGAAGAAGAAGAAGAAGAAGAAGAAGAAGAAGAAGAAGAAGAAGAAGAAGAAGAAGAAGAAAGGAAAGAGAAAAAAGAGTCAAAGTATGGTCTTCTAAGTAGGTGGTTTATAAACAAGTACGGTATTTTGCTAGGGCTTTCAAAGTTAACAGATTTTCTAGCCTCTTGGAATACTATTGAACCAATAGCATTGTCTTGATGGTTTTTTATGTGTGTGTGGTCCTTATCATGTAACTTCCTATTGTGACTGTATCTACTTGTAGGATTTTTTTTAAAAATTCAGTTATTTTTAACATTGCAAAAAGAAAGCAAGAGATATATGCTGGAATTTATATACTGGTTAGAAAATTTCCTAGCCATGAAAGCCATCTCACAAACAGGCAGGTAATGTTTTCAATACTCTCCCACCCTTATCCTTAATAGCACTTCTGGTACACCAGTGGTTTTTACTGATCAACCAATAGCAAAAGATGCTATGCTGCAAAATATGTCTACAAACATCCTTTCTCTTCTGACTGCTGATTGCCATTTAATGGCATCCTGGTAGCTGTAGATTTTTAAATATTTGGAATGGGGTTTTTAAGGTCCCTTTGAAGGAAAAGGGGGGTTTTCTGGAAATTCCATAATGACCAGCTTCTCTGGGGAAAATCTGGGGATTGCGTGTTTATTTTTTAATCCAAAGACTTGAACCACATTCTCTCCAAGTCAACTTGTTTGCTTTCTTCCTTTTTCCAAAAATTCTCTTCCCCCTAGTAACATGGTTGTTGTAAGCATCTGCATTTTTAGAATATATTACCCAATTTATATATATATATATTTTATATTCAAGAACTTCTGACACAGTCTGGATGTAGAAGAATAAATATTAAAACTTGAAAAATGCAGATGCCTAAGGAATAATAGGCATATTGTGCTTTAATGCTTTGTGGCAGGTTACTAGAGTTTATACTGTAAGTGTATGAATCAGACAAGTGCATAAATTACAAATAAAAACAAAAAAGAATCGCATCAAAGTGAGAAGAATAACTTCTAAGCAGTGTCTTTCTGTTGTTACCTGTTTCTTAATGTACTTAAAGGGAACACTGGCAATTCACTCTAAGTGGTTTGTAAAACTAGGTTGACATTCTTCTTTGGTCCTGCCTATCAAGAACTCATTAGACTATGCTGCAGCAGCCCTTCCATGAGGGTGAGTAATGTATGTGTTCCATAGCTCTCAAAACAGAGACACCACAGATTTGCTATAGCTAGTATTGGAACTATGTATGGTGAATTCATTCTACATTGTTTACACTTAGGTGACCAGGCCTTAAAATGAGGTCATTTTTTTTTTTTAAACCAAGTGCTGTCTTGCTATCTCCAAATACACATTGAAGAGGAGGATGTTTGTGCTTAAAGTGGCATTGTTTTTGTTCAGTAACATGGTTAAGCAAGAGTGTTTCCAAAGTGTCCCATTACTTATGTAAACTTTTTTTCCAAAATAAAGTATATTTGTATTATTTGACATTCATAATATCCATCCATATTACAAAATCCTCTGTACCTACTAGTAGAAATACAATGGTTTTGTTCTAAAAAAAAAAAAAAAAAGAAGTCAATCAGCAAGCATTTATTAAGCATCTGCTGTGTACCAGGCATCATGCTAGATGCTGATGATAAAAAGACAAAATTGAAATAGTCCCTGTCTTCAAGGAACTTGCACTGGAATGAGGGAGGTGGCATGTATAGGAGTAACACCTTTATGTGGGGTGGCCTGATATGAACTTCTATAGTATGTCCATCCATGTTCCCTCCTATTTGTCTTACTCCAATCTGTGTTCAAAATGATAAGTTCAGATTCCCAGAGAAGGTCCAACATCACATACGACTCAAACTCAGTGTTCAAAACATGGGTGGTAGATATAGGAAGGCTCCTCAGCCCCTGCCCCTACCCCACTTGCCACTGCAGCTTCTGAGCCCCCACTGGTGTGCTTCCCATGTATATGAACAAAGCTACTCACAATAATGGCAGCATTAACTCTCAAAATGATTCTATTTTCCTTATTTATTCATTTTTAACATTCATCTTACACATTTTGAGTTCCAAATTCTCTTTTTCCTCTTACTCTTTACCTATTGAGAAAGCAAACAATATAATATCCATCATATATGTGAATTCAAGCAAAACATATTTGTATATTAGACATGTTGCCAAAAAAAAGCAAGAAAGATAAAGAAAATATAGACATGGTTCCAAATTGTTCTCCACCACGTTTGGGTTTACTACTCCACCAACAATGCATTAATATACCTAATTTTCTGTATCACCTCCAGCATTTTCATTTTCCTTTTCTGTATGTTAGCCAATCTGATACGTGTGAGGCGGTACCTTAGAAATGTTTTGCTTTTGCATTTCTCTAATCAATTGTGATTTCGAACATTTTTATATGACTATTGACAGCTTTGATTTCTTCTGAAAATTGCCTGTTCATAGCATTTGACCCTTTATCATTTGGACAATGGCTCTTTTTTTTTTTTTTTTTTTTTTTTTACAAATTTGACTCTATTCCTTATGTATTTGAGAAATGAGGCCTTTATCAGAGAAATTTCCTATAAAATCCCCTCCCCACCCCCAGTTTCTTGCTTTCTTTTAAATTTTGAATGCATTGGTTTTGTCTGTGCAAAATCTTTTAAATTTTGTGTAATTAAAATTATTCATTTTACTTCTTGTAATCTTCTTCATTTCCATTTTGGTCACAAATTATTCCCTTAACCATAGATCTGACAGGTACATTTTTCTATGTTTCCCTAGTTTGTTTGTGGTATCACTACTTATGTCTAAATCATGTACCCATTTTGACCTTTTGGAATGCAGTGTGAGATTTGGTCTATGCCTAGTTTCTGCCTAACTGCTTTCCAATTTTTCCAGCAATTTTTGTCAAATGATGAATTCTTCTCCCAATGGATCTTTTCATTTATGAAATACTAGATTACTATGGTTATTTACTACTGTGTATTGTGTACCTAATCTTTCCCACTGACTCACAACTCTATTTGTTAGGCAGTACCAGATTGTTTTAATGATTAACACTTTGTAATAATGCTTGAAATCTGGAACTGCTAGACCACTTCCCTTTGCCCCCTCCCCCAGTTGATTCCTTTGACAGTCTTGTCCTTTTCTTCTTTCAGATGGATTTTGTGATTATTTTTTCTAGTTCTTTAAAATAATTCTTTGGTAGTTTGATTGCTTTGGCACTGGATAAGTAAATTAACTTATGTAGAATTGCCATTTTTATTATATTAGTTTCATCTACACATGAGCAATTAATATTTTTCCAATTGTTTAGATCTATCTTATTTGTGTAAAAAAATGTTTTGTAATTGTTCTAATATGGTTCCTGGTTTTGTCTTAGCAGGTAGACTCCTAAGTATTTGATACTTTCCATAGATATTTTAAATGGAATTTCTGACTATAAAACTATGCTGCTAGACCTATATCCTAAAGAGATTTTATAAAAAGAGGAGGGGAAGAACCTGTTTGTATAAAAATATTTATAGCAGCTCTTCTTGTGGTGACTAAGAATTGGAAATTGAAGGGATGCCCATCAACTGGGGTATGACTGAACAGTTGTCATACATGAGTATAATAGAATAGTATTGTGCTATGAGAAATGATAACCATGATGATTTCAGAAAAATCTGAAAAGACTTACACAAACTGATACAAAGTGAAGTGAGCATAACCAGGAGAACATTATACACAGTAACATCAATATTGTATGATAGAGAACTGTGAATGATGTAGCTATTCTTATCAATACAATGATCCAAGACAATCCCAAAGGAATCATGGTTAAAAGTGCTATTCACCTCCAGAGAAAGTATTGATGTTGTCTGAATACAGATTGAAGCATACTATTTTTCATTTTCTTTCTCTCTTTCCTTTTTTTATTTTATTTGAATCTTCTTGCACAAAATGACTAACATGGAGATGTTTTACATGCCTGCACATGTATAACCTACATCATATTGCTTACTGTATCAGGGAGGAAGGAGTGAAGAGAAAGGAATATAGAATTTGGAACCCAAAAATTAAAAAAAAAACAAAGAATGTTAAAACTTGTTTTTACATTCAATTGGGAAAAAGAAAATATTATTAAAAATAAATGGAATTTATAAATATGTTCCTGCTGAGTTTTGTAGAAATACTGATGATTGGTGTGCTTTTATTTTATATCTTGTAATTTTGCTAGTGTCAATTATTTCAAATAATTTTTTAGTTAATTCTCTAGATTTCTCTGAGTATTCCATCATATCATCTGCATAGAATGATAGTTTTACTTCCTCATTGCCTATTCTTTTTCTTTTAATTTCATTTTCATATCTTATTTGTGAAGCTAGAATTTCTAGTACAATATTGAATCAAAATGGTGGGTAATGGACATCATTGTTTTCCCCCGATCATAATGGGAAGGCTTCTAGTCTATCCTCATTGCAGATAGTGCTTTCTCTTGGTTTTAGATAGATAGCACTTATCATTTTAAGAATTTTATTTTATTCCTGTACTTTCTAATGTTTTTAAAAGGAATGGGTGTTGAATATTGTCACAAACTTTTTCTATGTCTTGATACAATCATGTAGTTTTGCTGTTCCTGTTATTAACATAGTCAGTCGTGCTTATAGTTTTCATAATATTGATCCAGCTGAGAAAATAAATTGATTCTGATTACATTTTGCAATTAATTCTATTCTGTATCATCCCAAACATTTTAAAATTACTTAAGTCATGTTTCTTTGTCTTTGAGTTAAGTTCAAAAATGTAGTTTTTCTCTCTGAGCTAAGTGGTCCCATAAATCACCTCAATTCTACCACAATTCATATTGTGTCTACACATCTTACTGCCTATGTACAATTTAGGGATATCAGTTATCCAAATAACAACCCCTGCAAGATGTCGGTGGGCACCAGAAAGCCTGTTATCTTTGCTATATTAGTTATTCTTCAAGAAAATCTGGACTGTTAACACTCTAACTAGCCATGCAGGTGGATACCACCAATGAGTTTTCCAGATCAACAAGATGAAAGAAGAGGTTGTTACTAGTCCTGTATTACTGACTTCCATCCAATCACATTGTTTTCCATCATCTATGATACTTCAGACTTTGTAATCAACTGTACTGTTTTGTGCTTCCCGTTCTCTGTTCTCTTGTACTTTATTTTTTTATTTTTTTCCATCCATATATTTATTTTTTTTAATTTATTTTTTATTTTATTATTTTTTTAGAATAGAATTTTATTTTCCAAAATATATGTAAAAACAAATTTTAACATCAATTTAAAAAAAAAATTGTTCCAACTTCTCTTCCTCCTCTATTCCCACCCCCACCCACTAGAACTCAAGCATTTCAAAATAAATTATACATGAGTAGTCATGGAAAACATTCCCACATTAGCTAGGTTGTGAGGAAAAAACAGTCAAAAAACTCCCAAAACTTCAGACTGAGGAATTGTCAAAGAGAAAAAACATTTTTTTTTAAAAAATGTGTTTCCAGGGGCAGCTAGGTGGTGCAGTGGACAGAGCACCGGCCCTGGAACCAGGAGCACCCGTGCCCAAATCCAGCCCCACACACCCAACACCCACCAGCCACATGACCCCGGGCAAGTCACCCAACCCCAATTGCCTCACCAAAAAAGAAAAAAAAAAGAGAAAAGAAAAAAAATGTGTTTCCAACTATTTCAGATACTATCACTTCTTTCTCTGTAGATGGGTTGCCATTTTCATAGTCCTTCAGGGTTATATTGGACCATTGCCTTGCTGAAAATAACCACATGCTTCCCAGCAGATCTTCTTACACTATTGCTGTTATTTTGTATACAGTGCATTTCACTCTGCTTCAGTTCATGTAGGTCTTTCCAGGTTTTTCTAATAGTATCCTGTTCATCATACCCTAAATAATGTACCTTAAACTTGACAAAGAATTTTCTTCGTATTAGCCCAGCAAAGTCATCATAACTATTTCCCTCCATCCTATTCCCTTCCCATGATATTTACTCTATTTTCCATCTTCTTTTAAACTATTCCTCCTCAAAAGTATTTTACTTCTGACTGTCCCCTCCCCTACTCTACACTCCCTTTTTTTCCACCCTTCCTTCCTTATCCTCTTCCCCTCATACTTTCCTGTAAGGTTAAATAGATTACTCCTCCCAACTGGGTGTGAATGTTATTCCCTCCATGAGCCAACTCTGATGAGTTTAAGGTCTTTGAGCTAATTCTATGTTCCAAATTTTCTTCCTCCCTCTCTCCTCAACCCTCCCTATGAAATCAAGCAATTCAATATTTCATACTTGTGCCGTTATGCAGAACGTCTTCACCTTCCTTGAAAGTATTTTGCTTTTTACTACTCTCTCCCAGAATCTGCCTTTCCCTCCTTCCCCTCCCCCCCTTATCTCCCTCCCCTCCCTCAGGGCAAAATATATTACTATACCCACTTGAGTATGTATGTTAGTCCTTCTTTGAGTCAATTCTGATGATATTAAGGTTCAATCACTCCCCAATTCCTTCCCCCTCTTCCCCTCCCCTCCATAAGCTTTTTTCATGTTTCCTTCATATGAATAACCTCTCCCCAGATCATCTCTCCCCTTTGTTAAGGGCTAAAATTCTAGCTAAACTGTCTAAAATATCTAATGAGTGGTCGCCAATAAATTATAAGCTTTAGCAAGAGTTAGACTTTTAAGCATTTATTAAGGAGAATAAGAATTTGGTAAAGAGAGAGAGAAAGGCCTAGATTCCTATCTATTAAAGGGAGAGCACATTTCTAGCTCCGCTCTCCACCAGAGTCCAAAGGAAAAAGCCTGAGACTGAGCGCCAGTCTCTTCCTTCCTCCTCCCACTCGTCCGCGTCACTTCCTGATGCCTGGTCTTGCCCTCAAAGACCTTCGCTTCATGGGCAGAACTCTTCTACAGTAAGTATCCAGCAGGTGGTGTTATTCCAATCGTTACACCTTCCCCCTCCCCCAGTCTATTTCTCCTACCCTCAACCCTATTTTAAGGATGTCATTATGGGTTAGTTAGGTGGCACAGTGGACAATGCACCAGCCCTGGACCCAGGAGGCCCCAAGCCCAAATCCGGCCCCATACATAAGACACCCCACAAAGAACAAAATATAACTTCCCTTCGTATTCAGTTCAGACCTGTGTCCTCTGTATTATCTTCCCATATAGGAATGTTAACAGTTTGATCTTTTAATATCCCTCATGAAGTCTTTTTCCTGCTTCTCCAGGGTGTTGTATTTGAAAGTCAAATTTTCTATTCAGTTCAGGTCTTTTCATAACAAATGCCTGAAAGTCTTCTTTTTCCTTGAAGTTCCATGTTTGCCTCTGAAAGAGGATGCTTAGTTTTGCTGGGTATGTGATTTTTGGCTGTAGTCCCAGTTCCTTTGCCCTCTGGAATATCATATTCCATGCCCTCCGGTCCTTTAATGTAGAAGCTGCTAGATCTTGCTTTATCCTTATTGGAGCTCCACAGTATTTAAATTCCTTTTTTCTAGCTGCTTGCAATATTTTCTCCTTGACCTGGGAGTTCTGGAATTTGGCTATAATATTCCTGGAGGTTTTCCTTTTGGGATCTCTTTCAGGAGGTGATCGGTGGATTTTTTCTATTTCTATTTTAGCTTCTGCTTCAAGAATATCAGGGCAATTTTCCCTCACAATCTCTTGGAGGATGGTGTCTAAACTCTTGTTTTGGTCATGGTTTTCAGGTAGTCCAATGATATTCAAATTATCTCTCCTAGATTTATTTTCTAGGTCAGCTGTTTTTCCAAGGAGATATTTCACATTGCCTTCTATTTTTTCATTCAATTGGATTTGCTTTACTGTGTCTTGGTTTCTCATAAGCTCACTAGCTTCCATTTGTTCAATCCTAATTCTTAGGCAATTATTTTCAGCAGACAATTTTTTAATCTCCTTTTCCATTTGGCTTTTCAAACTGTTGACTTTTTTCTCATGACTCTCCTGCATTGCTCTCATTTCTCTTTCCATTCCTTCCTCTCTTTCTCTACATCTTCGTTCTATCTCTCCTACTTTCTCTTCAAAGTCCCTTTTGAGAGCTTCCATGGCCTGAGACCAGTTCATATTTTTCTTGGAAGCTTTGGATGTTGGAGCTTTGACCCTATTATTATCTTCTTCTTCTGAGGATGTATTGTGGTCTACCTTTCCCCAAAGAAGTTTTCGATGGTCTTCTGCTTTCTCTGCCTACTCATCCTGGCTTGCTGTTTCTTGGCTTTTTACTCCTTAAAGTGTAGCGCTGCTTCCCGGACACACCGTTCGTGCTACCTCTCTTGTACTTCTCAGACTAGTAAGCCTTACCTCAAGGTCTTTGGATTGGCTGAAGAGTCAAAAACCCCTTTAACTAGTAATTGCTAGCCTTAATAATAAATTAAATGTGCTCAGAACTTTGTGCCTCAGTTTGCCTTAATTTCAATCACAACATGGTCCAATTGAGTCTGTATATATAGTCTTCCCTCTTTGAAGCATTTCAAATGAGAGGGAAGTTTAAGTGTTGCCTGCTCTGCTATTCTCCCATTTTCCCCTCTATTGTGAAAACTCTTCCTTGTGCTTCTCTCTCTCATTTTTACCTTTAGGTATAGTTCTCTCTCTCTCTCTTTTTTTTTTATTTAATTTTTTTCCAATTGCATGTAATAGCAATTTTAAACATTCATTTAAACATTTTTTGAGTTCCAGATGCTCTGCTTTCCTCTCTTCCCTGCTCCTTGAGAAGGCAAGCAATTACACAAAACATATTTTCATATTAGCCATACTGTGAAAGAAACTATAGACAAAAAGCAAAACAAAAAACCCAATTAAAACCTGAAGCACAAATAAACCAAGGAAAATAAAGTTAAAAACAAGTTTGCTTTGATCTGCATTCAGACTCCATCAGCTCTTTCTCTGGAGGTGAATAACATTTTTCATCATAAATCCTTCAGAATTGTCTTGGAGCATTGTATTACTGAGAATTGTGCTTCTCTTTTATGTGAAATAACTTCCCCCATTCTTCCTCTCCCTTCCTCCTTCTTCCCCTTCATTTGTTTTTTCAAGATCATCCCAATATAAATTATTTATACCCATGCCTTTTCTTTATGGAAACTCCTTTTAATTACCCTGAAAATGGTAAAGCTCTTAGGAGTTGCCCAGTCATGTGTCCAGTCATCTTCTTCTAACAGAGAAACACATGTAGAGCCAGCCTTTCCTCTCTGCTTTTCCCTCTCAGACTGGGAGAACTCAGATTGTGTGTGACACTAAAAAGGAAGAGCGGGATTCCACTGTTTCCAATGAACCTTCAGTCTTACATCAGTCAATCAGCAGCTCAAAATAGCATGGGCAGCTCTCCTTTCCAGTCACTGTGCCTGCTAGCTTTTTCTTGCTCAGCTCCTGCTACCATCCTGACTCCTCTAATGGTTCTATTCCTGCTAGGTTAATCAATACCCTGAATGGATCAAATTGGACTGACTCAGCTCTCCCCTATAAAGTCCACTTTCTGTTGGTTACAAAAACAAATATGGTCATTTAATCATTCCATAGTCTCCAAGTGGTTATTTTATTTATCATTTTGTAAACTCTCAAAATCTTCAGGCTGTCATTTCTCTGTCTTCAAACACGTCTTCTCAGTTGTCTCTTGGGCTCTTTTGTGTCTGTTCTCACATTTAACTGAAAAAAAATTATTTCTTTACACATGGATTTTTAAGTTTTTCATGCAGAAACGTTCTTTTTCTGCCTCCTTTTTTCCCAACCAAATGTCACATACAAATGGGATGATATTTGTTTTAATTTTATTTATTTTTTTTTCAGGGCTGGTGCTTTATCCACTGAGTCACCTAGCTGCCCCAAAGGGATGATATTTTACAGAACACAATGAAGATACAAAGTAACCTTCAATGGGGAAGCATTTGTAGCTGAGGGGCCACCTCCTGCAGGTATTACTTGAGCTGTATCTTGAAGGAAACCAGATACTCCCCTACTCTTCTACATATTGTTTACATAAAATGAGATACTTTTTTCAAATGCTTAGTTGTAACTAAGTAAAATTTGACCTAACTCAATCTTTCCCTAGTTTATTAAGCCTTACAAAAAAAAGGAAAAAAAAAGATTAATGTGGAATTGACTTTTTTTTTTTTAAATTCAATCAGGGTTGGCTTATGGTGATTATTGCTTTCTTTTCCAGGTGTGAGGCACCACGAAGGTGCTTATTAGCTGTATGACATCAATCTCAGTTTTGTAATCTATAAAAAGAGGGAGTTGGTTTACTTAACAGGTATGTTGCGGTGGGGATTCTTTTTGAGGATGGGTTGGACTAGATACCTTCTGTGGGCCTTCCTGACTTATGGAACTCATACCAATGGAGTCTTAGAGAATTGAAGGGAGGCAATTTGTGATTAAAAGTGTAGCCAAGTAGCCCCACTCACAACCCAGTGTGTTGTTCCAAAATCTGGGCAGAAGGAAACATATTCCACCTTTAGAGTACTGGCCCCAAACACCCCACAATTCCTAGCAAAATAAGTAACAAGAAATTACATTTTTAAGGACAGAGCCCCCACTCTGAATGCAGATTGAACCATACTGTTTTTACTTTTTGACTGTTTTTTTTTTTTTTTGAGGTTTTCCCCTGGTGTTCTGATTCTTCTTTCACAACATGACTAATGCAGAAATATGTTTAATGTGATTGTACATATATAACCTGTATCAGATTGCTTTCCGTCTTGGGGGAGGGGGGAGGGAAAAGAGGGTAGGAGAATAATTTGAAATTAAAAATCCTATGAAAACAAATGATGAAAACTATCTTTACATGTAACTGGAAAATAATAAATTACTTTTATGAATAAAAAAGATAATTTATTTTCTATTTAAGTGCTGCTAAAGCACCTTGGTTTCTCAATTCCAACTTCATTCCTTTATACACTTATGTATTTATATATTAAAATAGCATTCTGATTTAATAAAATAAATAAACTCAGATCTTCCTGACTCCAGGGCCAGTGTTCCATCCACTCTGCCACCTGGCTGCCTTTATGCCCATCCTTTTCCTGAACTAAAGAAGTTGGTTACAAATTCATTTTTTTTTTTTTTGCACACTTACGAGCTATGGCCACGCCCTCGGCTGGGATTGGTTTTTCACTTTTGAGTGAACTTCATTTTGCCCGCCCCGGCATTTGCATTTAACTAAGTTTTTACTTTCATTTTCTGTGAAAGAACAAAACAGGATAGATACATAAGGCGATCTTCTCCGGTGCTGAAGGTCTGGTGAGGCTGAGATCCAGAGAGCTAGGCAAACGATGCTGCTTGACGGTATGAATCTGGCTTTGGGGGCAGCTGGACAGGGACGCCCTGCCCTCCATCCTGCTCCTTACCTCTCCCGCTTCCCCCCCAAACCGCCCCCCCCCCCCCGTCCCCACACCTGAAAGAGGCACAATTCTAGAAGAGGGAGGAGGGACGGTTGTAGCCTCGACTCCGGAGCTCAGAGAGGAGGATTCAGAAGAACATACGGATCCAGCTGGGGAATCTCGCTGTTTTCTTCCCTAATTCCCATCTCGTTGATCTTCCTAGTTCCCTTCTCCTCTTCCCCTTACCCAGCCTTTCTCTTCAATTCCCCTTTTCCTAATTCCCTGACACCCAGCGCCCCTTCCCTCACTCCTCCCTGCCCTATTGCTTCCCACACTCTCCATGCCCCTAGACTGAACACAAGAGGAATCAAAAGTCCAGATTCCCTCTTGAATTTAGCTGTGGGTAGAGGGGACAAGACTAGAGGAGGGTGCAAGGAAATTAGAAAGACATCTAAGGAGAGTTAGATACCATGTGGGAGGGAGAGACTAGGGCAATTAGAGATCACCAATGAAGAGGAGGAAGGAATCTCTGAGGCTAGCGTGTCATTTATTGTAACCCCATTTGGAGTTTCCTTCTCCAGCTCATTTGACAGATGAGTAAAGTGAGGCAAGCTGGGTTAAATGACTTCCCAGCTAGTATCTGAGGCTGGAATTAAACTCAGGTCTTCCTGACTCTAGCCCTGGTATAGCCCTGGTACTCCATTCTAAACCACTGAACCAGTTAGCATTTTACAAATGAGGAAACTGAGGCCCAGAAAGGTTAAGTAAATTGTTTGAGGTCACTCAGGCAGAAAAAGAAGAAGAGGCAGAATGTGGACCCAAGCTGTGGTTCTTACAACCCCATAGCCATCTTTACCCATCTGAATTATTTTCCCCTCCTCCTCACCCCCTTTCCTTTTTATAGTCTGTAAGGTCTTGGTCATTAGGTACAGAAATGGAGAGGGATAAATATGAAAGTGAAGATCAATGAAAAACTGGACCTGGACATAGGGCCTGCACTTGGGATTTCACTGATGCAAGCACTCTCCCAGAGGAGAGAAATCCCTTTACAGATATATAAGTCAGCACTTTCTCTACAATCTATAAACTCAGAGAGCTACCAGGATCACTGAGAGGTTAGGAGGCTTGTCCAAGGTCACACTGTCAGGAGGCCTTTTTCATTTGGCATTTGCCATTCTCCCAAAGAAGAGAATGTGAGGTAGAGAACCAGCCTCAAAGTCAAGAAGACTCCTGATTCAAGTGGGGGACTTGATTGATGGGATAAAACTATGTGTTTATGTATGTGTATGTGTATGAGTTATGTGTACACATGTATGTGTGTATGAATATATATATATGTGTGTGTGTGTATGTATATGTGTGTGTGTGTGTGTGTGTATGTGGAGAGAGATAGAGACAGAGAGGGAGAGAGAAATATAATGGGAAATAGAGGGGATGTATAAAAAATGAAATCAAAAATATACATTGTAACCCATTCTTATTAAAAACAGTAGAGAATATAGGTATAAATGGAGCTTACCTTAAAATGATAATATTTACCTAAAGCCATCAGCCAACTTTATTTTAATAGGAATAAGCTAGAAAACTTCCCAATACAAACAGGGAGGAAGCAAGGCTGCCCATTATCACCTCTATTGTTTAATATTGTACTAGAAATGTTAGCTATAGCAATAAGAGAAGAAAAAGAAATTAAAGGAATTGGAATAGGCAATGAGGAAACAAAACTATCACTTTTTGTAGATGATATGATGTTATACTTAGAAAATCCTAGAGAATTAACTAAAAAACTACTTGAAATTAACAACTTTAGCAAAGTTGCAGGATACAAAATAAACCCACATAAATCATCAGCATTTCTATATATTACCAACAAAGTCAGCAGCAAGAGATAGAAAAATTTCATTTAAAATAATTGTAGAAAAATTCCATTTAAAATAATTGTAGACAATATAAAATATTTGGGAGTCTACTTATTAAGACAAACCCAGGAACTATAGGAACCAACTATAAAACACTTCTCACACAAATAAAGTCAGATCTAAAAAACTGGAAAAATATCAATTGCTCATGGGTAGGGCAAACCAATATAATAAAAATGACAATCCTACCTATATTAATCTATTTATTTAGTACAAATAAAAATATTCAAAAATATTTATAGATCTAGAAAAAAATGATAAAATTTTCTGGAAGAAGAAAAGCTCAAGGATATCAAGGGAATCAATGAAAAAATGTGAAAGAAGGTGGTCTAACCATGCTAGATCTCAAACTATATCATAAAGCAATAATTATCAAAACAAGCTGGTACCAGCTAAGAAATAGAGCTATGGATCAGTAGGATAGGTATGAATTACACTATAATAAATGACCACAGAAATCTAGTACATGATAAAGCCAAAGATCCAAGCTTTTGGAGCAAACATTCATTATTTGACAAAATCTGCTAGGAAAGCTGGAAAACAGTATGGCAGAAACTAGGTAGAGACCAATATCTCATACCACATACTAAAATAAGGTCAAAATGGGTACATGATTTACACATAAAGGATGATACCATAAGCAAATTAAAATAGTATGGAATAGTTTATCTGTCAGATTTATGAACAGAGGAAGAATTTAGGACCAAAGAAGATATAAAGAGCAATACAAAATATAAAATAGAGAATTTTGATTGTATAAAACTAAAAAAAGCTTTTGCCCAAATAAAACCAAAGCAACCAAAATTATAAGGAAAGCAAAAAACTGGGAAAGAATTTTTGCAACGAGTATCTCTGATAAAGGCCTCATTTCTCATATAGGTAGGGAACTGAGTCAAATTTATAAAAATACAAGTCATTTCCTGGTCAACAGGAAGTTTTCAGACAAAGAAATCAAAACTATCTATAGTCATATTAAAAAAAAAACACTAAATCACTGCTGATCAGAGAAATGAAAATTAAAACAACTTTGAGGTATCATCTCACACCTATTAAAGTGGCAAATATAACAAAAAAGGAAAAATATATTGGATATTGGAGGGGATGTGGGAAAGCTGGGACTTTTGATGGAGTTGTGAACTGATTCAACCATTCTGGAGAGCAGTTTGGAACTAGGACCAAAGGGTGATGGGACTGTGCATACCCTTTGATCCAGCAATACCACTGCTAGGTTTATATCCCAAAGACATCCTCAAAAAGAGAAAAAGACCTATTTGTATAAAAATATTTATAGCAGCTCTTTTTGTGGTGGCTAAGAATTGGAAATCAAAGGAATGCCCATCAACTGGGGAATGGCTAAACAAGCTGTGGTATGTGATTGTAATGAAATATCATTGCACTATAAGAAATGACAAGTAGGATGATTTCAGAAAGGCCTGGAAAGACATGAATTTATGTATAGTGAAATGAACAGAACCAAGAGAATGTTGCACACAGTAACAGCAATATTGTTTGATGATGAACGGTGAATGACTTAACTTCTCAGGAATACAATGATCCAAGAGAATCCCAAAGGACTAATGATGCAGTATTCACCTCCAAAGAAAGACCTTGTATTGATTGAATGCAGACTTAAGAATGCTATTTTTCATTTTATTTGTTTCTTTTTTTCCTTTCATTCCAGTCTTCTTATACAAAATGACTAATATAGAAATGTTTTACATAATTGCATATGAGTAACCTAAATCTGATTGCTTACCACCTAAGGTATGGGGAGGGAAGGGAGGGATAGAATTTGGAACTGGAAACTTTAAATATAAAGGTTTATTTTGAAAAAAGGATATAATAAATATGTGACTTTCAAAAATTATATATACATATGCATATATATACATTATATTTGAAAAAGTGAAAATTAGACATTTGATTAAACAGATCCTCAGGACAACAAGGAGAGCCCCTACCTTGTTCTCTGCTTTACAAGCTAGACTCTGGACCCCTGGCTGCCTGATCAGCTCCCATTCTTTGTCTTCCTCATTTTGATTAGGCCATGCTGTGGTCCTGAGACCTCTCAGGTTTGGGAGGCCCCTGCATCACATCAGAAAAATGTTTATTCTTCTGTTATGGGGGGAAATTGGGTATGGGGTTTGGGTTAGTGGTTTGGGGTCCTTAGGAATTCCTCTTTAAAGAATTATACCCTCTTGCACACAAAAGCAGTTAGAATAAGATGGTAGTTTATTTCGGGGCAAGGGAAGGGAGGGGAAGGGAAACCATGAAAGAAATCCTTGGACTTCTCATGGGCAGAGAGGTATGGCACAAAGCATGTGGCTTTGAGATACCAATCTCCTCGAGTAGGAGACTGGCAGGTACTTTTATAGAAGACTGATGGGGGCGGGGGTGACCATCTGACTGTGGAAAGTTCCTTCAATGAGGGAGGACCATCCCCCACTGGTGGTAGCTGGGGGAATTGGGTGGAGGGTGGCTAAGGATCTCTCAAGCCATCTCTCTTCTGGACACAAAGGAAGTAGCCACACCTCATCTTATCGCCCCAGGGTTGAGGGGGTCTAGAATGAAGGGTGGGGAACTGGTTCCTCTGGTTTAGTTTCTCAAGGAGAAGATTCCTTGATATGCCCCAGAGAACTTCTGGGGTACTCTGGGCCCCTTGACACATCTAAGAGAAAGGTCAATGAAAAATTAAATAATAAAGCCAGATATGTGTATTTGTTTACTTTTTATTATTATTTTTCTTTTTTGGTGAAGCAATTGGGGTTAAGTGACTTTCCTAGGGTCACACAGCTAGTAAGTGACAAGCATCTGAGGCCAGATTTGAACTCAGGTCCTCCTGAATCCAGGGCCGGTGCTTTATCCACTGTGCCACCTAGCTGCCCCTACTTTTTAAAAAATATGTAAACTGAGAAATCTAGGGTTTTTTTCTTTGTTTTTGTAATGAGTATTTAGAGGCTAATTTGGAAGTGGACACTTTTTCCTTCTTAGAGTGGTGCCAACAAGCAGACCCCAGGCTCTCCTGAGCTCTGGTCTGATGAAGGAGACACAGTAGTCAGAGTCCTGGTTTTGAAGACAAGAAGCCCCTGGGTTCAGATTGCCGTCCTAGCCCTTACTATCTGTGTGACAGTGAACCAGTCACTTAAGCTCTCTGGGACTCAATGTCGTCATCTATGAAATAGGAGAGTTGCACTAGGTGATCTCAGAGGTCTCTTGTAATTCTAGAGCTGTGATGATACCACCGTAATAGACTACCATCCCCTAGGGAAAGTCTCCTTTGATTGCTGCACCCTTTGGATTGTAGTACATCATGGGGGGAGGAAGAGGGGATGACTCAGATTCAGGTCCCAGCTTGTTGGATCTGCCTTGGCTGGGCTTGGTCTAGACTCCCCTCCCGTACTTCCCTCCCATACTTCCCTTTGTATGTCAATGAAATGAAACTGAGAGGCAGCCAGTGATACTTCCTGGGCCTTGTCTGACAGCACTAAGGTTTTCAGAAATCGAACCAGGGCAGCAGGAAGAGGAGTAGTTTGGCTGGCAGAGGGCCCAGATTGAAAAATCTGTCTCTGTGATTTCTTGTCTGTAGGACCATGGACAAGTCACTGTAGCTGCCTCCCCCCAGATCCCCTTAGAGTGTGAACCCTTTGAGAGCAGAGCCTGCTTTTGCCTTTCTTTATTTCTCCAGCCCTTATTCCAATGCACACCTTTGTTGTTGTTGTTCACTCAATTTCAGTGGTGTCTGAGTCTCGTTGAGCCCATTTGGGGTTTTCTTGGAAGAGATACTGGACTAGTCTGTCATTTCCTTCTCCAGCTCATGTTACATATGAGGAAACTGAGGCAAAGAGTGTTAACAGACTTGCCCAGAGTCACAGTGTCTTAGGCTAGATTTGAACACAGGTCCTCCTGACTCCAGGGCCAGTGCTCCATCCACTGTGCCACCTGCCTGCCCATACAAACATCCTCTCCCTGGGCTGAAGAAGTTAGGCATATTTTCAAGTTTCCCATTATTAGCATTTTGTTTCCTTGTTTGCAAATTCATTCTTATATTTGTACATTTCCCAGGTGTGGCCTAGTCCTCAGTTGAGACTGATTGTTCATTTTTTAGAAGATTTTGTTTTCCCTGCCCGCATATTTGCATCATTAACAAACAGTTTTTATTTTCATTTGCAGTCTCTTTGAAGATCTTTGTCAAAGAACAGAAAAGGATAGGCTATATTCTCTGGAGCTGGTGACTTAGCAAGACTGAGACCCACAGAGATGGTAAAACAAGTCTGCTTTCTGGTATGAATCTGGGTCCGGGGACAACTGGACATGGACTGCTTGTCTCTGCCCTGCCTCCTGCCTCCACCCACACCCCCTAAAGAGACACACGTTCTAGAAGAGGAAGGAAGGACTGCTGTAGGCTCCACTCTAGAAGTCAGAGAGGAGGATGCAGAGGAATATACTGAGGCAGCTGGGGACCCTCTCCTTGTTTTCCTCCCTAATTTCCATTTTGTTGATCTTCCTAGTTCCCTCCTCCTTTTCCCCTTACCCAGTCTTTCCCTTCCATTTCCCTCTTCCCAGTTCCCTTACAGCCGGTGACCCCTTCCCTCATTCCTCCCTCCCCAATTTTTTCTCATCCTCTCCATGCCCCTGGACTGGACACAAAAGGAATCCAAAGTCCAGATTTGCTCCTCTTGATTTTAGTGATGGGTGGAGGGGGACAAGACTAGAGGGGGTGCAGGAAATTAGAAGGACATCTAAGGAGACTTAGATACTAGGCGGGAGGGAGAGACTAAGGCAGCTGGAAATCACCAGTGAAGAGGAGGAAGGGATCTCTGAGACTAATGAGTTGAATCTCTTCCTATTATTGTTGTTATGCTGCTGCCCACCCAGATCAAGAAACTGAAGCAAACAAGGTTAAGTGACTTGCCCAGGGTCATACAACTAGCAAGTGTCAGAGGCTGGATTTGAACTCAGGTGTAGGCCTAGTGTTCTTTCCTCTGCAACACCTACCTGTTTGCCTCATACACATTAGGTGCTTAATAAATGTTTATTGATTGGACTTTTCCTTACCTCTCTGAGGACACACTTTCTTCTCCCCAAAGTAAAGGGGAAAGATTAGAAATTAAAGCTTCTTCATTGATTTGGGAGGCAGGTATGGAGACCTTTGGCAATTCAATGGAGTCTCTGACTCCTTGCAAAACCATGATTTAAATGCATAAAATAAAAGAAAGAAGGAAACAAACACTTATTGAATGCCTAGTTTGTGCCAGACACTGGCTAAGCACTTTATCTCATTTTATATTCCCTGTCCTTCTGCCCCTCATTTCCCCATGACTTGGAGATAAACACTGGTTGCTATTTTGGGTGAAATCTATTTGAGAAGCAGCCAGGCCATATGAGGCAATAATTCCCCTGTAGAGCTTTCAGGCAGGGATTTTGCCGGCCTTCTACTCTCCCCATGGCCTCAGGTTCTGATCAGGCTCCTGGTAGACAATCCTGCAATATCACTTGGAGAGGGGCAGAGAGGATAGAGTCAGGAAGACCTGAATCTGAATCCTGCCTCACACAATTTACTGGATGAACCTTCCAACCTTGGTTTCCCTATCTGTAAAATGGGTATAATGATAGCACCTCTTTCACAGAGTTGTGGTAAGACTCAAATGAGAAGTGTGCAGAGCTCTCTGGGAACCTTTATTTATTTATGTATTTATTTTTCTTACAGGGCAATGAGGGTTAAGAGACTTGCCCAGGGTCACATAGCTAGTAAGTGTCAAGTGTCTAAGGCGAATTTGAACTCGGGTCCTCCTGAATTCGGGGCCGGGGCTTTATCCCCTGTGTCACCTAGCTGCCTCCCCTAGAAACCTTTAAAGTGCTTCATTAAGTGTGAATTAGTCATGATTAAAATTATACCATATCTGCATCCATGCCCCTCTCTCCTATACCCTAGTCTTCCCAGGTTTGTGCTTCTTAAAGTCACAGACTCTATCTTGGAGATTAAACCACAGGGTCCCAGGTCTAGAGCTAGAAGGGATCGCAGAGACCTCCAAGTCCAATCTCTTCATTTTACACATGAGGAAGCTGAGACCAGAAAGGTCAAATGACTCGTCCAGGGTAACACTGTTAGTAAGTGCTTGAGGCAGGATTCCAACTCATCCTCTGGCTCCCATTCCTGTGCTTTCTCCATTACATTATATTGTCTCTCAACCCCCTCATTTGACAGATGGGCAAACTGAGGCCCCAGGGGAGTAAGTAGCTAGCCCAAGGTCATCTAGCCAGTGAGTGACCGGTTCAATATTAGGGCCCAGTCTTCTGACACCCTGGACCATGCTCTCTCCTCATCACCTGCTTCTTTCTTTGCCCAAGATGTTCAGCATGGTGATAATTACTCAGCTCATCCCCTTCATGGAGGCACTGGAATGTGAGGCTGGAAAGTATAAGGTGGATGGGCAGTGCTGCCCCCCTTGCCATGCAGGTAGGTCAGAGAGTTTCTTTCTTTTTTTTTCAGGTTAAACAATTTTATTTATATTTTTCTGTTCCAATCTCTATCCCTCCTTTCCTCCCTCCTTTCCTCCCTCCCCTCCCCGCTTCCCAAGGTGGCAAACAATCCGATATGGGTTATACATAAATTGTAAGGGGATAAAATTCTAGCTAGTCTATCTAAAATCTAATGAGTGGCCACCAATAAATTATAACCTTTAGCGAGTATTTAAATGTTTAAGTATTTATTAAAGAGCATTAGGATCAGAAAGAAAGGTAAAAATCTATTTCTAAGAGACCCTGTCATCTGACCCACTATGGCAAGGTCAGGAACCAAAAAGAGAGTGAACCCCTTTGCCAGCATCTGCTTTCTACTTTGTGTCCTCCTCCCAGAAATGGGAGGCTCCTCAAGTTGATTGGCTGGTAGCCTTGATAGACAGTACCCACGAGCAAACGTCACTTCCTGACGCTGAGCACCTTGACTGCATGGCTTGCCCTCAGAGACCTTTTCCTCATGGCAGAGCTTTTCTAAAGTAAGTCTCCAGCAGGTGGCATCATTCCAGTCGTTACAATATGATCATGCAAAACATCACTATATTTGTCACTTAATGAAAGAATGTGAAAAATAGCATGCTTCAGTCTGTTCCATCAATTTCAGTTCTTTCTTTGGAGGTGGATAGTATGTTTCATCAATATTCTTTTGGGATTGTCTTGGATTAATGCATTGTTAAGAATAGTCAAGTCATTCACAGTTTTTCATTAAACCATAACGTCTCTGTGTACAGTGTTCTATTGCTTCTACTCAGTTCCCAATACATCATTTCCTACATGTCATTCCAAGCTTTATTGAAGTCATTCTGTTTGTCATTTCTTATTGCACAGTAATATTCCATTACCATCATATACTACGGTTTGTTTAGCCATTCCCCAGTTGATGGGCCCTCCTTTGATTTCCGATTTTTAGCCACTACAAAAAGAGCTTCTGTAAATATTTTTGTACAGATAGGTCTTTTTCTCTTTTTGAGGATGTCTTTGAGATATAAAACAAGTAGTGGTATTGCTGGATCAAAGGGTATGCACAATTCTATATCCCTTTGGGCATAGTTCCAAATTGCTTTCCAGAGAGGTTAAATCTTTTCACAACTCCACCAACAATGGATTAGCATTCCAGTTTTCCCACAATCCCTCCAACAACCAATATTTTCCATTCTTGTTATATTTGCCATTCTAATAGGTATAAGCTGATATCTCAGAGTTGTTTTAATTTGCATTTCTCTAATCAATAATCATCTAGAGCATTTTTCCACATGATTATTGATAACTTTGATTTCTTTGTCTGAAAACTGCCTGTTCAAATCCTTTGACCATTTATCAATTGGGAATGATTTGTATTTTTAAAGATTTGATGCAATTCTTTATATATTTGAGAAATGAGCCCTTTATCAGAGATATTTGTTTCAAAAATTCTTTCCCAGTTTTCTATTTGCCTTGTAATCTTGGTTACATTAGTTTTGTTTTGGCAAAAGCTTTTTAATTTTATATAATCAAAATGATCTTTTTTACATTTAATTTTATTCCTCGATATCTTCTTTGGTCCTAAATTCTTCCCCTGTCCATAAATCTGACAGATAGACAATACCATACTCCTTTAATTTTCTTATGGTATCATCCTTAATTTGTAAATCATGTACCCATTTTGACCTTGTTTTAGCGTACAGTGTATAATGTTGGTCTATATCTAATTTCTGTCATACTGTTTTCCAGTTTTCCCAGCAGTTGCTGCTTTAGCTTTTTAATTTAATTTAAATTTATTTTTACATAGTATTTTATTATTTTCTAGTTACATGTAGAGATAGTTTTCAACATTTGTTTTTGTAAGATTTTTAGTTTCAAATTTTTCTCCCTCCCCTCTCTCCACCCTGCCCAAGGCAGCAAGCAATCTGATTTAGGTTATATATGTACAATCACATTAAACATATTTCTGCATTAGTCATGCTATGAAAGAAGAATCAGAGCAAAAGGGAAAAACCTCAAAAAAGGAAAACAAAAAAAAAAGTAGAAATAGTGTGGTTCAATCTGTATCTAGATCCCATAGTTCTTTTTTGCTGGATTTGGAGAGCATTTTCTATCATAAATCCTTTGGAACTATCTTGGACCATTGTGTTGCTGAGAAGAGTCAAGTCTATGACAGTTGATCAACACACAGTGTTGCTGATACTGTGTACAATGTTCTCCTGGTTCTGCTCATCTCACTCAGCATCAGTTTATGTAAGTCCTTCCAGGTTTCTCTGGAATCCACCTCCTCATCATTTCTTTACATTGATTTTTTTAAAACTTTGTGTTCTAAATTTTCTTCCTCCCTCCCTCCTCAAATCTCCCTTTGGAATCAAGCAATTCAATATAAGTCATATATGTATAGTTATGCCAAGTATCTTCACATTAGTCAAGTTGTGAAAGAAAATAGACAGAATAACTTTAGAAAGAGGAACTAACAAAATTATACTTCAATCTGTATTCAAATACCATTAGTTCTTCCTCTGTTGATGGTTTGCATTTTTCATACATCCTTCTGATAGCAACCTGCTCATCATTTCTTTCACAATTACTATTGCTAACTGTATTACCCTCCATCCTATTCCCTCCCCTTGATATTTACTCTATTTTCTATCTTCTTTCACCCTATACCTCCTCAAAAGTGTATTGGTTTTTACTGCCCCTCCCCCAATCTGCCCTCCCTTCCTTCGCCTCTCCCCTTTTTCCCCTTTCCCTTCCACTTTCCCTCAGGGTATATTACTATACCCACTTGAGTGTTTGTTATTCCCTCTTTGAGCCAATCCTGATGAAAGTAAGGCTCACTCACTCCTCTGCTCCTTCCCCATTTCCCCCTCCACTCTATAATTTTTCTTCTTTTATGTGAGATACTTTACATCCTTCCACCTCTCCCTTTCCCTTTCTTCCAATGCATTCCTCTTACACCTTAACTTTATTTTAAAAATGTCATCATGGGTCAGCTAGGTGACACAGTGTACAAAGCACCAGCCCTGGACCCAGGAGGCCCCGAGGCCAAATCCAGCCCCAGACATAAGCCACCCCACCCTGACTGCCCCACAAAAAACAAGGATAAATGCTTTACAGATATCATTCCTTTATATTCATTTCATACCTGTGTCCTCTAAGTATATCCCTTTCAGCTTCCCTAATACTGAGAAAGTTCTTATGAGTTGGAAGTATCTTCTCATGTAAGAATATAAACAGTTTATCCTTTTAATGTCCCTCATGATTTATTTTTCCTGTTTACTTTTTTATGCTTCTCTAGGGTCCTATATTTGAAAGTCAAATTTTCCATTCAGTTCAGGTCTTTTCATCATAAATACCTAAAAGTCCTCTTTTTCATTGAAGTCCCACTTTTCCCCTGAAAGATTATACTCAGTTTCGCTGGTAGGTGATTTTAGATTGTAGTCCCAGTTCCTTTGCCCTCTGGAATATCATATTCTGTGACCTCTGGTTCTTTAATAGAGGTGCTGCTAGATATTGTGTTATCCTTATTGTAGCTCCACAGTATTTGAATTCCTTTTTGCTAGCTGCTTGCAATATTTTGAAATGAAAGAAAGTGATAAATAGGATGCTTCTATCTACAATCAATATCAGTTCTTTCTCTGGAGGTGGATAGTATGCTTCTACTAATTAGTCCTTTGGGATTGTCTTGAATCATTGTATTGCTGATAATAGTTAAGTCATTCACATTTCTTCTTCAAACAATATTGTTGTCTTTGTGTACAACATTCTCCTGGTTCTGCTCAACTCACTATACATCATTTCATACAAGTCTTTCCAGGCCTTTTTGAAATCATCCTGCTTGTCATTTCTTATAGCACGATAATATTCCATCACAATCATATGCCACAGCTTTTTTAGCCATTCCCTAGTTGATGGGCATTCGTTTGATTTCCAATTCTTACTTACCACAAAAAGAGCTGCTATAAATATTTTTGTACAAATAAGTTTTTTTCTCTTTTTGGGGATGTCTTTGGGATATAAACCTAACAGTGGTATTGCTGGATCAAAGAGTATGCACAGTTCTATAGCCCTTTGGGCCTATTTCCAAATTACTCTCCAGAATGGTTGGATCTTTTCACAACTCCCCCAACAGTGCATTAGCCTCACACCTTCCCATGTTACTTCCAACATCCAATATTTTCCTTTTTTTATATTTGCCACTCTGATAGGTGCTAGATGATACCCCAGAGTTGTTTTAATTTTAATTTCTCTGATCAATAGTGATTTAGAGCATTTTTTCATATAAGTATAGATAGCTTTGATTTCTCTGTCTGAAAACTGACTGCTCATATCCTTTGACTATTTATTAATTGGGGAATGACTTTTATTTTTATGAATTTGACTCAGTTCTCTATATAACTGAGAAATTATCAGAGATACTTCTTTTTTTAAAATCATAAAAGTATTTTATTATTTTCCAGTTACATGGAAAAATAGTTTTCAACATTTGTTTTATAGGATTTTGAGTTCCAAATTTATTCTCCCTCCTTCCCTTCCCTCCCCCTCCCCAAGATTGAAAGCAATTTGATATGTCATATGTGTATAATCACATTAAACATATTTCTACATTAGTCGTATTGTGAAAGAAGAAGCAGAACTAAAGGGAAAAACCTCAAAAAAGAAAAAAAAAGTAGTAACAGTATGGTTTGATCTACATTCAGATTCCACAGTTCTTTATTCTGGATGTGGAGAGCATTTTCAATCACAAGTCCTTTGGAATTGTCTAGGATCATTGTATTGCTAAGAAGAGCTAAGTCTATCACAGTTGATCATCACACAATGTTGCTGTTACTGTATACAATGTTCTCCTGTTTCTGAACTCAGCATAAGTCCCCCTAATTCTTTGAAGGTTTTTCTGAAATATGCCTGCTCATCATTTCTTATAGCACAATAGTATTTCATTACATTCATATACCACAACTTGTGTCCATGAGCATCTCCTCAATTTCTAACTTTTTGCCACCACAAAGAGAGATGCTATAAATATTTTTGTACATGTGGGTTGTGATGTTTAAAATCTATATTGTGTGATTACCTTAAAGTAGAAGCTTTAGCACCAGTCTTTGGGCATTAAACATTTATTAAAGCATACAGGTATTAACATGGAGTTCAGAAAGTTAAGAAAAGGCCTATCTAGCCTAGAGTTCCAGCCTGGTTGGGTTCTCCCTCAAGTCCTCCTCCATGAACCTGCTTTAATCAGGAACTCTGAGCAAGCTGATTGTGGAAGCTTTTTATAGGTCTGGAACACAGACAGTCCTTACACACTGTTTCAAGCTGATGGGTTGGTATCATCAAATCGATTGGTTTTGAAGGTGTTCTTAAGTTGAGTTCACAGTCTAGCTCCTGAGAACAATACCTTCTTAAGGGCTAGCCAGGTGTGATTACAATCCAGTAGGCTAATCAGCAGTCAATAACTGTCACTTGATTCAATCAGGCTAGATTAATCTCCAGGTGGGTCTTTGAGTATCTGCTAAATCCCATTATTTCATCACAGGGTCCTTTGTCCTTGTTTATGATTTCCTTGGAATACAGACTTAATAGTAATATCGCTGGGTCAAAGGGCATGCACAGCCCCAAAACCCTCTGAGCACAGTTTCAAATTGCTCTCCAGAATGATTAGATAACTTCACAACTCCACCAACAATGCATTAGTGTTCCAAATTTTCCACAGCTTTTCCAACATTTGTTTTCCTTTTTTGTCATATTAGCCAATCTGATGGGTATGAGGTGGTACCTCAGAGTTGTTTTAATTTGCATTTCTCTAATCAATAGTGATTTAGAACATTTTTAAATTTGGCAATAGATAGTTTTGATTTCTTTATCTGAAAACTGTCTCTTATATCCTTTAACCATTTCTCAATTGGGGCATGATTTGTATTATTATAAATTTTATTTAGTTCCCTATATATATTTTACAAATGAGGCCTTTATCAGAAACACTGGCTATAAAAATTATTTCCCATGCTTCTGTTTCCCTTCTAATTTTGGCTGTATTGCTTCTGTTTGTACAAAACTTTTAATTTAATGTAATAAAAAATAATATTCTGTGTCTCTTGTTTGGTCATAAATTCTTCTCTCCATAGATCTGAGAGGTAAACAAACTATTCTTTACTCTCCTAATGTATTATAATATCACCCTTTATGTCTAAATCATGTACCCATTTTGACCTTATTTTGGTGTATGGTGTTGGCCTATGCCTAGTTTCTGCCACATTATCTTCTAGTTTTCCTAGCAATTTTTGTCAAATAGTGAGTTCTTACCCCAGAAACTGGAGTCTTTGGGTTTATCAAACAGTAGATCACTATAGTCATTTGCTGCTGTGCCTCCTGCATCTAACCTATTCCATTGATCCACCACTCTATCTCTATTTGGTATGGCTAGCTCACCTTGCTGTGAATTTTTTTCATTATTTCCCTTGGCCTTCATGACCTTTTGTTCTTCCAGATGAATATTGTTATTTTTTGTAGCACTATAAAATAATTTTTGGTAATCTGATTGGTATGGCACTGAATAAGTAAATTAATTTAGGTAGAATTTTCATTTTTATTATGTTAGCTTGGCCTATCCATGAGCAATTGGTATTTTTCCAATTATTTACATATGATTTTACCTGTGTGCAAAGTGTTTTCTAACTGTGTTCATAGAGGTCCTGGGTTTGTCTTGGCAGGTAGACTCCCAAATATTTTTTACTATCTACAGTTACTTTAAATTGAATTTTTCTTTCTATCTCTTGTTGCTGAGCTTTGTTGGTCATGTATAGAAATGATGTTGATTCATGTGGATTTATTTTATATCCTGCAACTTTGCAAAAGTTGTTAATTGTTTCAAGTAGTTTTTTAGTTGCTTCCCTAGGATCGTGTAACTATACCATCATATCATCTGCAAAGCACGATAGTTTTGTTTTCTCCTTGCCTATTCTAATTCCTTTAATTCCCTTTTCTCCTCTTATTGCTTAAAGTTTATAGTTCTAATACAATATTAAATAATAGGGGCAGCTAGGTGGTGCAGTGGATAGAGCACTGGCCCTGGATTCAGGAGGACCTGAGTTCAAATCCGGCCTCAGACATTTGACACTTACTAGCTGTGTGACCCTGGGCAAGTCACTCAACCCCAATTGCCTCACCAAAAAATAATTTAAAAAAATAATAGAGATGATAATGGACATCCCTGTTTCATCCCTGATCTTACTGGTAATGCATCTGACTTAACCCCACTACATATATGTTGTCTGATGGTTTTAGGTAGATACTGCTTCAGAGATACTTGTTTCAAAAATTCTTTTCCAGTTTTCTGCTTTCCTTATAATCTTGGTTACATTAGTTTTGTTTATGCAAAAAAATTTAATTTTATATAATTAAAATTATCTATTTTACATTTTGTTTTGCTCTCTATGTCTTCTTTGGTCCTAAATTCTTCCCCTGCCCATAAATCTGACAGATAAATAATTCTATGGTCTCTTAATTTGCTTACGGTATCATCCTTTATGTGTAAATCATTCAACTATTTTGACCTTATTTTAATATATGCTGTGAAATGATGATCTTTATCTGGTTTCTGCCATACTGTTTTCTAGTTTTCCCAGCAGTGTTTTCAAATAATGAGTTTTTGATCCAAAAGCTTGGATCTTTGAATTTATCATATACTAGATTACTATAGTCATTTATTATAATGTATTTTTTATCCATTCTATTCTACTGATCCACCTCTCTATTTCATACCCAGTACCAGATTGTTTTGATAATTACTGCTTTATAATACAGTTTGACATCTGGCACTGCTAGACCAGCTTCTTTAGTATTTTTTCATTGATTCCCATGATATCCTTGAGCTTTTGTTTTTTCCAGATGAATTTCGTTATTATTTTTTCTAGATCTAAAAATGTTTTTGATAGTTTGCATCCATGACATCTTGACTTCTGTTCACTTGAAGTCATCCTCATTTCTTCCCTCTCCCACATCTTTCCATCCCCAGAGCTACTCAATCAGTTGTCAAGTCCTGTCAATTTTATCTCCACAACATCTTTCACATTCATACACAAAGTGATCCCATACAGGTTCCTTCCTAGTTTGTCTCCCAGCTTCCAGTCTCTCCCTTCTTTAATCTCTCCTTCTCACAGTGGAATATTATATTTGATTCTCCACTCTCCATTTGAAGACATCCAACCAAGAAGAACCAACTCCACTTGAGGCAAATGTTTCTACTTGACTACAGCTCAAATGCTGAGGAAACTCTTCCTGACTTTAAGTCTAATCACAGATGACCATCTTCCTGACTTCTACCCATTCATTCATGTAATCTCCTTGAGGGCAGAGACTGTTTCTGTTTCTTGTCCTTTTATCCCCAAGGCCAATAGGGTGCCTTGTAAATTTGTTTTTTTGTTGTTCTGTCGTGTCTGACTCTTAATAACCCCATCTGGGTTTTCTTGGCAAAGATACTGGAGTGGTTTGCCATTTCCTTCACCAGCTCATTTTACAGAAGGAAACAGAGGCAAACAGGGTTAAATGACTTGCCCAGGGTCACATAGCTAATAAGTGTCTAAGGGTGAATTTGAATTGATGTCTTCCTGACTCCAAATCCAGTGCTCTATCCACTGTGCTACCTACCTGTTCAGATTAAGCCTTGCAGATAGAGTGCTTAATAAATTTCTGTTGCATTTAATTGTCTGCTCTGTCACATTAAGAGTTGTTAAGGGACCCCCTGATCTTGTCTCTTTGAGTTGCCATGTATTCCAGAAACACTGGACCCAGAGAATGCAGGAGATCCTGATTGTATCCAGGATGAAGGTCTGCCTGAGCTGACATAAAGCACCCCAAGCTGGACTCCCTGTGTGTTCTGAGGATTCAAGATGGGTACCAGCCAGTGTGTGCCAGGCTGGAATAATACTTGTGTAGCTGGGGTCCTTTGCAGACAAGAGAACCCTCCTATTTTCATAGTCCAGCAGTTTGCAAGGGAAAAGAATGAGGCTTTTGCCATCACTTTGCTCCTCCCCATGGGAGGGGTCTCCTCTTTTTTCCCACCTTTGCTGCACATTTCCCCCTCCCATGTCCTGCCCCTTCCTGGTATCCCTGTCCTTCTGCTATTGTAAACTTTCGTAAAAACTGGGAATCCCTTTGTTTCCACCTGCATGTTCATTTCTCTTGTAATAAGCCTGGTTTTCATATGTCTCAGGACATTGTCATTGCCCATTTACTGTGCTTAGGAATGCTATTCTGGATAAACTAAGGCTCACAACCTTTGATCCTGCCTCTTGTACCTCCACCTTCAACCCCCCACAAACACACTCTCCCCGCCCCTTGTATTTTCCCTGATACCCCATGGCAGTGACCATTGAGACCAACCCAGAGAGAGACTCAGGTTCCCATCTTGGCCTAAATTTAGTGCACAATGGGTTGGGATCTTAGGGACCAGTTTGACTCCTGGTGTTCCCACTTACTTTACTATATGTGTGACACTGGCCCAGTTATTTAGTTGCCTTATCTATAAAATAAGGTGGTAAGACTAGGTGACCTGTAACATTATGTGTTCTGAAGGTGTCTTCCTAGCTCTGAATCCTATGTTCTGAGCTCCATCTGCCCTCTGACATTCTATGCACTGAGGTCTCTTCTGGCTCTGAGATTCTGAGTTCTGAGGTCGCTCCCAATTCTGACATTCTTTGTCCTAAGAGGCCTCCCACCTCTAACATTCTGTCTTCTAAGATTGCCTTCCCATGTCTGAATCCTGGGTTCTGAGGTCCCTTCTTGCTCTAAATCCTATGTTCTGAGATCCTTCCTAACTCACAGTCTATCTCCTGAAGTTCTTTTTTAATTCTGGCATTCTAAGTTCTTGTTGTGAGGTTCCTTTCAGTTCTGACAGTCTAGGTTCTATGGCTGTGTGAGTTGGGATGTGAATGTGAACCATCCTAATTCTCATGGTAAACCATCCTAGGTTTTCATAGGTGGCCTTAGAAGCTTCCTGGGTCTGGCCTAGGGTGTGTAGATGGCAGTGTCAGTGTGGTACTGGGTAGAGGGGGATTGGAGTGGAGGGGCTCCTGCAGGGAGGGGTCCTGTGCTGTGTTCTTGATGCTGTCTCTTTGATACCATTAGGTTTCAGGCTTAATATGTCATGCGATATAAGGAAACCAACCATGTGTGTGCTTTGCAATCCTGGGACCTACACAGCAAGGCAGAATGTCATGAAGGAGTGTCTCCAGTGTAAAGTCTGTGACCCTGGTAAGAAACTCTTTAGGGGCCTTGACCTACCCCCACTTTCCCCCGAAGTCCAGGTGGCTCAGGGCAGCATCAAGCTGGGGAAGGGGATGTTTCTCCCTGTTGGTGAGGGGATGGGGCAGAGGGTAGGCAGGAGAATGCTGGTGATGAAGCTAGTCCTGCTGCCCATCTCATGCACTTTGGCTCTCAGTATTCTGGAACTTGGGCTTCTCTATTTGAAAAGGCTATTTTGCATAACTGGGAAATCTTCTTAAACATGTCTGATCTCTTGACAGGGTAAAGTACTGTGGGCTCTCCTTGTTCTTGCTCCCTCATTTTTCCTTTTTTCTCCCCCCAGGGACTGTCTACCTGCTCTACTCATGGTTCTCTCCCCTCCCCAGCCCCTAGGGAAGGGATCATAAGATACCAGATCCATGGTTGGAAAGGATAATAGAAGTCATCTCATATAGGGCCTTCATTTTACTGAAGAAACTGACCCTAGAGAAGTTCTGACTTGTCCTGTCACAAGGCAGCAAATACCAGAGTCAGAATTTGGACTCAGGTCCTATGATTGCAAGTTAAGAACTTGCTCACAGCTTTTCATCTTCCCTTCCTCCATTCTCAGACATATCTGTTTTAGAGTCTGAAAAGGTTTTCACCCCCAATATTGACACAAGGTGATGCACTGGGAAGAGTCCTAGATGAGAAGTCAGGGAATCTGGATTCGAATCCTAGCTCTGCCCTTTACTATCTGTATGATTTTGGACAAGCCAGTAGGTGAATATTTATTAGGCACCTACTATGTGTCAAGCACTGTGTGAAGTGCTGGGGACACTAAGAAAAAAGCTTGAGAAACTCAGTTTAATGGAGGAAAGAACATGAAACAAATCTGTACAAATGAGATATTGGTAGGATAAACTGGAGATAATCTCAGGGGGAGGAACCAGCATTAAGGGAAATCAGGAGAAGATGACTAAGCTTTCTAGGTTTCCATCTGCTTATCTTTAAAATGAGAGGGTTAGATAAAATAATACATTTAATTCCTCCCAGCTCTCTCTCTCTCTCTCTCTCTCTCTCTCTCTCTCTCTCTCTCTCTCTCTCTCTCTCTCTCTCTCTCTCTCTCTCTGTCTTTTGCAGGGCAACTGGGGTTAAGTGACTTGCCCAGTGTCACACAGCTAGTAAGTATTAAGTGTCTGAGGTCAGATTTGAACTCAGGTCCTCCTGAATCCAGGGCCAGTGCTCTATCTATTGCACCACCTAGCTGCCCCTAAATCTATTCTCTATGCACTTTACTAGGAGATTTTGGCACTGTTAACTAAGTGGTACAGTAGATAGAGTGCTAGGTCTGCAGTCATGAAGACCTAAGTTCAAATCTGACCTCAGATGCTTCTAGCTTTGTGACCTTGGGAATCTCTGACCCTCAGTCTGCCTCAGTTACCACAATTGTAAAATGGGCACAATAACAGCATCTATCTCCCTCTTTGTGGGGCAGATCAAATGACTTGATAGCTGTTAGCACAGTGCTTGGCACTTGGTCATCTAACTGAGAGCCAGTGTGGCTTCAGAAAGGACCAAGGAATGGTAGATATGGAGTTTGCTTCACACCAATTCCAGGGGAAATGCCAGGAGCAGAATAGAGGTCTGGATACAACATTCATCAATCTGTCAAAG
This sequence comes from Dromiciops gliroides, assembly GCF_019393635.1. Classification (NCBI taxonomy): domain Eukaryota; kingdom Metazoa; phylum Chordata; class Mammalia; order Microbiotheria; family Microbiotheriidae; genus Dromiciops; species Dromiciops gliroides. The sequence continues at coordinate 636,628,598 of NC_057863.1, forward strand.
GCCTTTGGTATTATCAGTTTTAAGCGTTTATGGAAAATTATGTCAAAATCTGGTTGCCAGGAGAAGTTCTTCAGTATCATACTTCAGTTTTATGATGGCATGCTTGTCTGGGTTCTGGATAATGGACAATACTCTCTCGCTTTCCCAGTCACCAGTGGAGTAAAGGAAGGCTGTGTGCCTTGATTTCTCCCATGATTTTTAGCACAATGTTTTCAGCATGTTTGCCTTCATCAAGGACAAAAACAAGGTCAGCTACCACACTGATAGTAAATTATTTAATCTCAAAAGGCTACAAGCCAAGACTAAAATTGAGGGAGAGTTGGTGCAAGACTTTTTTTGTTCACAGATGATTATGCACTCAATGCAGTCTCTGAAACTGAGATGCAACAAAATATGGATCAGTTCTCTGTTGATTGTGCTAATTTTGGCCTAATGATTAACACCACGAAAACACAGGTACTCCACCAGCCAGCTCCATCTTATCTATACATAGAACTATTGGTTCCAGGAAATAGAGAAATTTTGTACATTGGCAGTGTACTGTGGAGGGATGTCCACATAGATGATGAAGTTGATGTGTTCAGCTCAGTGTTTAGGAGGCTCCAAAGGAAAGAGTGGAAGAGAAGAGGTATTAGGCTGCCTACCAAACTGAACATCTACAGAGCCATTGTGCTGACTTCATTGTTGCATTCTTATGAAACCTGCACAACCTACCAGCACCATGCCAGGAAAATGAACCACTTCCATTTGAATTGTCTTAGGAAGTTTCTGAAAATCACCTGGCCTGATAAGGTACCAGATGCCGAGGTCCTTTTATGAGCTAACCTGCCAAGCATTCTACTGAAGAGAGCACAACTCTGATGGGCTGGCCACATTGTTTGAATACCAAAAATACATTTGCCTAAAAGACCATTTTATGGAGAACTCACCCAAGGGAGGGGCTCACATGGAGGTCTGTCTTCACTGAGAGGACATGACAAATGAGGCTGTACAATATTGGTTCCTTGAGGGCAGGAACTGTTCTGTTTTGTCTTTGTAGCCCATCCTCAGCACAGAGATTTTTACTCTTTTTTTTTTCTTTTTTGGAGCTTGGTCAGTGTGGAAGTGTGTGGGAGAAACCAGGCCTGTGGTTTTACTTTTCTAGGGAAGAAAATTCCTATTAAGGCATGTGAGCACCTTGTCTACAACTCATGGTCTCAGAGTAGCCTGAGTGCCCTGTCTAGGATCCCTCAGCCACAACAGATATGAGGCAGCAGTGGAGCCCAAAGAGGGATGGGTGACCTCAGGGTGCCCCCTCACAGGGGATTTCCCAGCACAGGCTAGGTGGCCCTTGGTTGGAAGTGGTATAGGAGGGATTCTTCCTTACAAATCAATGAAAATAGAAGGCTTCTGAAATGTTGCTACTGCCCTCCAGGATGTCTTACTCTGGGTGGGGAGAGAAAAACCAACATAAAAGATGCAGTCAGCACTTAAGGCCCTCTGCAATGGGCTGTCATCAGAGGCCATATATTTCCTCCCCCAAGTCATTCTGAACCCCTCACTATCTCTTACTCTCCATATCCAATCTATGTACAAAGCTTAGCAATTTCACCTTTGCAGTATCTCCCAAATATGCCCCCTTCTCTCCTCTGACACTGCATCCTCCCTGGTGCAGACCCTCTTCTGCTCACATAGAATTATTACCATAGGTTGGGGGGGGGGAGGGGAAGGTCTGCCTCACATCTCTCCCCCCTCCAATCCATCCTCCATTCAGCTACCAAAATGATTTACCTGAAGTGCAGGTCCAAACATGTTACCATTCTACTCAATAAACATCAGTAGCTCCCTATCACTTTCTGGATCAAAACCAAAATTTTCATAGCCCTTCATAACCTAGCCTCTCCTCCCTTTCCAATCTGCTTGTAACCTACACCCTCTTCCCCCATTCCCCATATACACTGTGATCCAGTGACACTGGCCTCCTTGTTCTTCCCACCTGGGCATTTTCCCTACCTGGAATTCTTTCTGTCCTCACCTGTGCCTCAAGACCTCTCTGGCTTCCTTCAAATCCTAGCTAATATCCCCCCTTCTACAAGAAGCCAATCCTATGCCCCCTTAAGTCCTATGCCTTTCCTCTATTGATCCTCTCCAATTTATCATGCATGTATCTTGTTTATACATACTTGTTTGTATGCTGTCTCTCCCATTATTAGACTGAGTTCCTGAAAGCAGGGACTGTCTTTGCCTTTCTTTGTAATGTGTGCCCTGAACATACTAGGTCCTGAATAAATGTTGATTGACTGACTGACCAATTGTCTGCTTCTTCTTGCTTTTTCTTTCAGAATTTGGCTTTGAAACCAGAAGGGAATGTTCATCAACATCCAACACAGTGTGTAGCTGTTCACCAGGCTATTTCTGCACCAACATGAAAGAAGATGACTGCAAGACCTGTATGGCTCATGGAATCAGCAGCCTTGTCAAATACGTGAAGTCTAGAGGTGAGCCTGCTCTGTCAGCAACCACCAGGCACCCAGAACTATTATTGCTTCAGGCTGCTGTACTGACAAACTGAGAAATTCCCGGGCCTTCCTCAGCCCTGGCTGCCTCCCTGGAGGTAGTTGGGGTACAGTGAGAAGATGATTGGATCTGGTGTGAGAGGACTCGGGTTGCAAACTCATCTTTGCTTTTACTGTCCTTGTGATACTGAGGTTATTTGGCTTCTTTGGCCCTCAGTTTCCTCATTTGTGAAATTAGGGGTTTGGACTATATGACCTCTGAGGTCTCTTCCAGATGTAAATTCATGATTCCATGATAGTAAAGTCTAGTTTCAGGCCCTCTGTCTTATCTTCATGAATCTCAAACAACATGGGTCAAATCTAGAATTAAGCAGAGCTGGGAAAAGTCAACGAAAGCCTCCCCACTGGTGTCCTCCTCCAGTGTGTGTTGGTGGCAAAAAGTGACTCTGAATCTGTCTGTCTTTTTTTTATTGTTGTTCATCTCTTTTTTTTTTTTTAAATATATGAGTAGTCATGGCAAACAATTCTACATTATCTAGGTTGTGAGAGAAAACAGATAAAAACAAAACTTCAGATTAAGGAATTGTCCAAAAAAATGTGTTTCAGTCTGTTTTCAGATACCATCAGTTCTTTCTCTGTAGATGTATTGCAATTTTCCTAAGTTCTTCAGAGTTATATTGGATCATTGCCTTGCTGAAAAAAACCACATGCTTCCCAGCAGATCATCTTACACTAATGCTGTTATTTTGTATACAGTACATTTTTCTCTGCTTCAGTCCATGTGGTTCTTTCCAGGTTTTTCTGATAGCATCCTGTTCATCATAATTTTAATATAGTACCTTGAACTTGACAGAGAATTTTCTTCACAATAGCCCAGCAGATAGGGACAGCTAGGTTGCACAGTGGATAGAGCAACAACCCTGGATTCAGGAGGACCTGAGTTCAAATGCAGCCTCAGACACTTGACACTTACTAGCTGTGTGACCCTGGGCAAGTTACTTAACCCTCATTGCCCAGCAAAAGAAATAAAATAAAATAAAAAAATAGACCAGCAGAGTTGGTACCATACATTTTGACATTGTAGTGAATCATCATAACTATTTCCATCCATCCCATTCCCTTCCAATGATATTTATTCTATTGTGTATCTTATTTTGCCCTAATCCTCCTTAAAAGTGTTTTGCTACTGACTGCCCCCTTCCCCGCTCCACCCTCCTTTCATTCACCCTTTCCTCCTTATCTTCTTCCATTCCTACTTTCCTGTAGGGTTAAATAGATTACTCTTCCCTATTGTGTGTGTGTTTTTTTTCCCTCCTTGAGCCCACTCTGATGAAGTTATGGCCTTTGAGTTAATTGTGTTTTCTAAATTTTTCTTCCTTCCTCCCTCACTCCCTCTATGAAATCAAGTAATTCAATGTCATACTTGTGCAGTAATGCAGAAAATCTTCACCTTCCTCTAAAGTGTTTTTCTTTTTACAGCTCCCTCCCTCAAACTTCCCTTCCCTCTTTCCCCTCTTCTCCCCACCCAGCCCCCATCTCCTTCTCCTCCCACTTTTCCTCAGGGCAAAAATCTATTACTATACCCGCTTGAGTATGTATGTTATTCCCTCTTTGAGTCAATTCTGATGATAGTGAGGTTCACTTACTCCCCCTCTTCCCCTCCCCTCCATAGGCTTTTTTCTTGTTTCCTTCATGTGAGCTACTTCTCCCCATTCCACCTCTCCCCTCCCCCTCCCCCAGTCTATTCCTCTTACCCCTCACCCCTATTTTAAAGATGTCATCATGGGTTAGCTAGGTGGCATAGTGGAGAAAGCACCAGCTCTGGGCCCAGAAGACCCAGAGCCCAAATCTGGTCCCAGACACCAGACAACCCACTTTGCTCCACAAACAACAAGGATACACAAAAAATAAATGCTTTACAAATACCATCCCTTCATATTCAATTCAGACCTGTGTCCTCTGTGTATTCCTTGCTGAAAAAGTTCTTATGAGTTGGAAGTATTATTTTCTCATGTAGTAATATAAACAGTTTGATCTTTTAATATCCCTCATGAAGTCTTTTTCCTGTTTACCTTTTTATGCTTCTCCAGGGTCTTGTATTTGAAAGTCAAATTTTCTATTCAGTTCATGTCTTTTCATCACAAATGCCTGAAAGTCCTCTTTTTCATTGAAATCCAATTTTTTCCTCTGAAAGATTATGATCAGTTTTGCTGGGTATGTGATTTTTGGCTGTAGTCCCAGTGCCTTTGCCCTCTGGAATATTACATTCCATGCCCTCTAGTCCTTTAATGTACAAGCTGCTAGATCTTGCTTTATCCTTATTGGAGCTCCACAGTATTTGAATTCCTTTTTTCTAGCTGCTTGCAATATTTTCTCCTTGACCTGGGAGTTCTGGAATTTGACTATAATACTCCTGTAAGTTTTCCTTTTGGTGTCTCTTTCAGGAGGTATTAAGTGGATTCTTTCAATTTCTATTTTAGATTCTTCTAGAATATCCTGGGGCAATTTTCCCTCACAATCTCTTGGAGGATGGTGTCTAAGCTCTTGTTTTGGTCATGGTTTTCAGGTAGTCCAATGATTTTCAAATGATCTCTCCTAGATTTATTTTCCAGGTCAGCTGTTTTTCCAAGGAGATTTTTCACATTGCCCTCTATTTTTTCTTTCAATTGGATTTGCTTTACTGTGTCTTGGTTTCTCATAAGGTCACTAGCTTCCATTTGTTCAATCCTAATTCTTAGGCAATTATTTTCATCAGACAGTTTTTTAATCTCCTTTGCCATTTGGCTTTTCAAATTTGACTTTTTTCTCATGACTCTGCTGCATCACTCTCATTTCTCTTTCCAATTTTTTTTTCCTCCCTCTCTCTGCATCTTTTCTATCTTTCCTACTTTCTCTTCAAAGTCCCTTTTGAGAACTTCCATGGCCTGAGACCAGTTCATATTTTTCTTGGAAGCTTTGGATGTAGGGGCCCTGTGGTTGATTTCCTCATCTGAGGCTGTAACACCCTGATCTTCCTTGTCACTGAAAATGCTTTCTATAGTTCTGAACTTTCTTTGCTTGCTCATCTTTTACTTGATTTTAAACTCTTCCCTGGGGGAGGGGGGCGGGGCTGGTTCTCAGCTCTATTCCTGTTCCCACCTTCAGAGGGTCCCAGGTGTTTTGGTCTGAGGGAGGGCAGGTTTTACTCTTGCCTGGCCTGTTCTCTGGTCTGGAGATGACCTGAAGCCTACTTACTAAACAACCAACCAGCAAAGCTTTCTGTGGTGTGGTTCTTAGCTTTGACGAGCCTGTGCCCCTCCCCCACCTGGGCCTCCTGCCACTCAGGATTTCTTCCTGGTTCCCTGCTGGGGTGGAACAGCTGAATTCCTCCCTTTGCTGATCCCCCTGCACTTCCCACCCAGCCAGCCATTGAGCCCTCTCACCTGACTGCATTCTCAGTTCTAGAAGATGCTGGTGATGTAGCTGATTCAGAGGTTCTGGGGTAAATTCCTCTGACAGTATGGTTGGGGTCTCTGTCAGTGTGATAGTGGGGTTGGACTTTACTTGTAGCCCAGAATGGCCCTCTGCAATCTGTCTATAGCTGTCAAATAATATCAGCCCATATTTTTGTGTTTTTTCCTGCTCCAGGGGTCATTTTATTGCTGTTTTGGGGGTGATTGTATCAGGAGCTCTGTGTGTTTAATGTCTTTCCTCCACCATTTAGGGTCTGCACCACCCCCACCATTTTGTCTTTTTAAAGGAAAAAAAAATTAATTGACAAAAACCTATCTTCTCTCCTACCTTTCCTCCCCTACTGCAAAAGAAAAACAAAAACATTGATTGCAAATTTTGTGTGTACTCAAACAAAGCACATTCATGCATTGGCCATGTCCAAAGAGAATATGTGTGTGTGTCCATTGGCACCACGAGTCCATCAACTCTCCCTCAGTAGGGTTAGTAGTATGCTTAAATGTGAGTCCTCTGGAATTGTAGTTGGTTATTCCATTGATCTGAGTTCTTTTGTCTTTCAAAGTTGTTTGTATTTACAATGGTGTTGTTACTATATAAGTTGTTCTCCTAGTTGTGCTTGCTTCATTCTGCATCAGTTCATACAAGTTTTCCTATGTTTCACTGAAATCATCCATTTCACCATTTCTTATGGTACAATTGTGTTCCCTTCCATTCATGAACCATAATTTGTTCAGCCATTCCCCAGTTAGTGGACACACCCTTAATTCCAATTATTTGTCTTCAGAAAAAGATAGGCTATAAATATTTTTGTATATATAGGTCCTTTCCCTCTTTTTTTTGATCTCTTTGTTGGTATAGGATCAGAAGTGGTATTAGTGGGCCAAAAGGGATACACATCTTAATCACTTTGGGGATGCTGCTCCAAATTACTTTTCAGAATGTCTGGACCAAGTCACAGCTCCACCAGCAGTGCATCAGTATGCCTGTTTCCCATCAATCCCTCCAGCATTTGCCATTTTCCTTATTTTTTATCAGCCTTGGCAATCTGATGGATATGAGGTGGAACCTCAGAGTTTCTATAATTTGTATGTCTGTAATTGTTAGAGATTTAGAGCATTTAAAAAATATATGGCTATTTAGAGCTTGGATCATTTCTCCTATCCACTGATCTCATTGGTAATTTCTTCACTCTCCTCTTAATGGTTTATGATGTTCCCCTATAATGGTGATTCCCAAAGAGTTAAAATTTTGCTGAGTTGGAGGCTTCTAAAAAATGATCAGGGATCTGGATTCCTGGAAGTGTGTTTCCTGAGGAGCTGCCTAGTTATGTACTGACAGGCTTCAGGGCATGGATCTTTCAGATACAACTCTGAAAGGTCTTCTGCTAAAATAGAGGGGGATCACAACCAGCACTAGTGGAGAGAGGACCCACACTGCCCAAACTGAAGATCCTTCAAATATTGAAGGAGCAATCTGCATGGCCCATTAAGTTACTTGACCTCTCTGGGCCTCTGTTTCCTCTCCTGGAAAATGATACAGTAAGATTCAATGATCTCTAAGGTCCTTTATACTTCTAACTCCATGATCCTGCAAGCGGACAAAATCATTTGTATGGTTTCAGTTAACTAAAATAATAATAAATATTCAATCATTTGCATAGCAGTACCATTTTCTAGACACTGAGCTCAGTGATTTACAAATATTACCTGGGAGGTAGGTGCTATCATTATCCCCTCTTTTCAGTAGAGAAACAGGCAAGCAGGTTAAGTGATTTGCTCAGGGTCGTACAGCCAGTAAGTGTCTGAAGCTGGATTTGAGCTAAAATCCCCCTAAGTCCAGGCCAGTGCTCTATTCACTGAACTACCTAGCTGCTACGTGTCATCCTCAAACTCCAGCTTCTTTGTAGAAGTGAGGGGCTATGGGTATGGAATACTACACAAAATGTTATACTTTCCTAATGTGTTCATTATTTTGCTGAGAGAAAGACATAAAGACAGAGACAGAGACACAGAGAGATATTGAGGAAACTCTACATGTAGCTAAGGTCCACCTGTAGTATGGACTGTCAATGTGGCTCAAAGGGAAGAAGACTAGACATCTCAAGTCTTCTCCTACCTGCCCTTTTCCAAGGAAGATTTAAATACCTGCCAGGAACAGGAAGTTGGGACCAGAGGCCACTTAATTTTTTATTCTCAGAGAAAGGGCATACCAGGCTAGAATTATAACTGTCTGCTCCCTTAATTATTATTAGTCTTGGGGATATGACTGTGTTCAATCAAATTTCGGATTGCTTTGTCCTTTTATTTTTGGAGGAGGAGGAAGGGAAACCATAAGATCTCTATCCAAAACTTGGCCCCCTTTCCACCTAATACCTATTCCAAAATGAACACATATAAGAAAAAGCAAAGAAATCCACTTACTTAAATTGTAGGAAAAAAGAAATAAGAGAAAATGTACATAGGAGAATATATACCACATAATACAAAGGAAGGAGCTTTCCCTTTGGGAGAGATAACTCACTTCAACACAGAGAGAGGTCAGATGTCACCCAAGGGGAAACTCCCCCAGGTCTCTAGTGTAACAAGCTGGGCATGAGGACATGGTGGAGGCTGCTGGCTCCTCTCATGTGTTCCCAGAGTCTTTTCCTTCAACAACCTGAATTGAGGTTGGCCTCTTCCATCTTCTGTCTTAAAGCTGGATGCCAGAAGCGCTTTGATGCTTGAAGAATCCCCCATGAAGACTTGAATGTTGAGGAGTTTTGAATAGGATAGATCAAGGTGGAGTTCTTCCACCAACTCTCCTTGTCCAACTCCTGCAGGACAGGGCATTCATCTCCACCAATAAAGAGAGTCTCCTACCAATGGACATTGGGACAGGGGTTATAATAAGAGGGAAAATAGCACTTTCTAGGTATTATCCCATTTCATCTTCACAACAACATTGTGAAATGAGTGTTATTATTATCCTCGTTTTACAGATGAAGAAACTGAGGTAAACAGGGGTTAAGGGATTTGCTTAGGGTCACACAGCCAGGAAGTATCTAAAGCAAGATTTAAACTCCCATGTTTCAGACTCTAGGTACAGCGCTCTGCCCACCTATATCCACTGGAACACCTAGTCATCTCTGGCTCTATCATCTTTTTGAGTTGATTTTTTGAGCCTAATTGTAAAACATTGATTTTATTCAGTCCTATTAATTTCCATCTTGCTGTTAGGTTAGGCAGTAGGAGATACAGGATTTGCCATGCAGTCAGGAAGCCTCCAGTTCTGTCTCTTAGCCCTAGTAAGCTCTATCTCACAGGAAGGTCACACCCTCTCAGTGCCCTGACCAACAATCCAAGGCTCTCCATCACCAGCAATTACTACATCCGGAGAAAATATTTCTATACTAGGGAATTCCCCACATCGGTGAAATTGAAGTTCCGGGCCTCTCAAACACAAAACAAAACAACATTGTCTCATGGTTCTAATTTGTCTAACCCTTTTTGGATCTTGACGCTGGATATACTGGCTTTCAATCAATCCAACCTGGATGTCCTCCCTTCCAGCTCATTGTGTTATCTAGGAATTTGGGAGCTGAACACCTCTGCCTTTATCCAGACTGTCAATAAAGGCACAATTGTTCCTTCTTCTCCCTCTCTGTTTTGGATACTCTGCCCCTCTTGTTGTAAGCTTCTTTGGCTGCTAAGTTTCATGGCTAACTGCACCTGGGGGAGCAATTGGATCACTCAGGTTTGCTGGGCTGATGGGAATGAATGTTGAATGACACATGTCTTTATCTGTCTTTCTAGATGTAGAGCCCAGGTTTTGTGTCAGCACTCACATCACTGTGTGCTTAAAATGGATAGTTATCCTTAAAGTCTTCATCCTCATCTTGGAGTCATTTTTGCAGTGAAATGGTGGTATAAAAACAAAGGGAACCAAGAAGGAGGTAAGCAGAAAGATGATGAGGGTGGAGTAGTAGGAACTTTGCCCCAGGACATTGCATTTAGAGGGCTCTGATCAAAATTGGAGTCCTTTAGGATTGTAGAAACAATAGATCTTAGGACCTAAATCATACATTCATTCAGGGTATCTAGGGAAATGGCAGCTGGAAGGCAGAGGAGAGCTTCTCCCTGTCCCCAGTCTTCCTCCTTCCTCCTTCCTCCCCCTCCCCTTCCCCATTAAACTGATGGTGAACTTGACCCAGATTCAGTTTGTGGTATGTACCTTCAGACACAGAGATTCCTAGTTAAAGAAGTCAATTCAGCTATTGAATTTATCTCAGGAACTATTTATCAGTTACCTACTGCATGCAGAGCATTGTGCAGGGTAGCCAAGGTGAACAGAGTTCAATTCAATTCAATAAACATTAAGCTCCGGGGCAGAGCCAAGACAGCGGAGAGGAAGCAGCAAACTGCCTGAACTCTCCTTCTGTTCCCTCAAAAAGAACATTAAATCAAGCCTCTGGATGGATTCTGAAACTACAGAACCTGCAAAGGGACAGAGAGACACAGTCCTCCAACCAGAGATAATTTAGAAGACTTCAGGAAAAGGTCGGTCTGACTCGGGCAAAAGGGAGGCCCAGCGCAGGGCAGCAGCCCAGCGCCGAGGGGGTCGGGGCAAGTCAGCAGGAGCTGCGGGCCACAGTCGAACAACTGAGGCCCCTGGAACCTGGTTCAAAAATCTGGTGGCCAAGAAGGACAGTGGAAAAACTTACCTGCACTGGCCGGGAGGCCGACGAACGGGTCAGGCGGGAACGGACACCAGGATTGGGCACCTGGCTGGCCAAGCGCACCCAGACAGGAAGTGCAGGGCGGGAGATCTCCACACACCATAAAGGCCTCAGAGTAAAAAGCCGACCACACAGCACCTATACCCCTGCACAAGAAGCCCAAAACAGGAACTCTGGTGCCCCGAGAGCAGACCTCAATTTAAAAAATAAATAAATAAGCTGCAATAATGAGTAAGAAGCAAAAAAGAGCCCTCTCCATTGAAAGCTTCTGTATCAATAGGGAAGAAGCCAACGCAAACTCAGATGAGGACAATACCCTCAAATTGCCTACATGTGAAGCCTCACAAGGGAAGGTAAATTGGTCTCAGGAAAAAAAAGCCTTCCGGGAAGAGCTCAAAAAGAATTTTAAAAGTCAATTGAGAGAGGTAGAAGAAAAAATGGGGAGAGAAATGAAAGCAAAACAAGAAAACTATGAAAACAGAATCAGCACCTGGGAAAAGGAAGCACAAAGATTGACTGGCCAAATGGAAAAAAAAGTGCATAATTTCACTGAAGAAAACAATGCCTTAAAAAATTCAGTTGGCCAAATGGAAAAAAAGGTGCATAATCTCATTGAAGAAAACAATGCCTTAAAAAATTCATCTGGCCAAATGGAAAAAAAGGTGCATAATCTCATTGAAGAAAACAGTGCCTTAAAAAATTCACTTGGCCAAATGGAAAAAAAGGTGCATAATCTTACTGAAGAAAACAATGCTTTAAAAATTAAAATTGGACAGTTGGAAGATAAGGAATCCATGAGACACCAGGAATCAGTCAAGCAGAATCAAAAGAATGAAAAAATAGAAGAAAATGTGAAATACCTCATTGGAAAGACAACTGATCTGGAAAACAGATCGAGGAGAGACAATTTGAGAATCATTGGACTGCCTGAAAGCCATGATCAGAAAAAGAGTCTAGATACCATATCCCAGGAAATTATTAAGGAGAACTGCCCTGATATCATAGAATCAGAGGATAAAATCATCACTGAAAGAATCCACTGATCACCTCCTGAAAGAGACCCCAAAAGGAAAACTCCAAGGAATATTGTAGCCAAATTCCAGAATTATCAGGTGAAGGAGAAAATACTCCAAGCAGCCAGAAAGAAGCAATTTAAATATCATGGAGCCACAGTCAGGATTGCTCAGGACCTGGCAGCTTCAACATTAAAGGACCGCAAGACTTGGAATATGATATTCCGGAAGGCAAAGGAGCTTGGATTGCAGCCGAGAATCTATTACCCAGCAAAAAAGTTCATTTTCTTTCAGGGGAAAAGATGGACATTTAATGACATTGGGGACTTTCGATCTTTCCTGGTGAAAAGACCAGAACTGAATAGAAAATTCAATTTCAACATACAAGACTCAAGAGAAGTTTAAAAAGGTAAACAGAGGGGGGAAAAAAAAAGGTTACCCTATTAGGTTAAACTGTTTATATCCCTACACAGGAAGATAATACTCATAACTCTTAAGAATTGTAAATGTATTTGGGCAGAGAGAAGGACTTCACACAGAGGGTATAAATATAAATTATCTTTGATGTGATGATACAAAAAAGAATTAAGGGGTTAAAAAGGGAGTCTATGGGGAGGAGAGGAAAGGGGAGGTGGAATGGGATGAATTATATCATATGAAGAGGTGAAAAAAAACCTATTACAATAGAGGGAAAGAAAGGAGGGGTGAACTTTGATTCAACCCTATTTTCATTAGATTTGATTCAAAGAGGGAATAACATATATGTTCATTGGGATAAAGAAATTTAACTCATTCCTTAGGGAAGCAAAAGGGGAAGGGAAAGGGGGGGGGTTCTGATAGAAGGGAGGACAAAAGCAAGGGAGAAAAGGGTAAAGAAAAGAGAGGGGGGTGATGAAAAGAGAGGGCAGATTGGGGGAGGCAGGGGTAAGAAGTAAAACATCAGTGAGGAGGAATAGGGTGAAAGAAGGGGGGAAAAGTACAAAGGGGGTAAATAGAATGGAGGGGAATAGACAGTCAGTAATAATAACTGTGAATGTGAATGGGATGAACTCTGCTATAAAATGGAAGCGAATTGCAGAGTGGATTAAAATCCAGAATCCTACAATATGCTGTTTACAAGAAACATATTTGAAGCAGAGAGATATACACAGAGTAGAGGTAAAAGGCTGGAGCAAAATATATTATGCTTCAGCTAAAGTAAAAAAAAGCAGGGGTAGCAATCCTTATCTCAGACAAAGTGCAGGCAAAAATAGATCTCATTAAAAGAGATAAGGAAGGAAATTACATCTTGCTTAAAGGTACTATAGATAATGAAGTAATATCAATATTAAATATGTAAGCTTCAAGTGGTATAGCATCCAAGTTCTTAAAGGAGAAGTTAAATGAGTTACAAGAGGAATTAGACACTAATATTATACTAGTGGGGGATCGGAATCTCCCCCTCTCAGAATTAGGTAAATCTAGCTGAAAAATAAATAAGAAAGAAGTGAAAGAGGTCAATAGATTACTAGAAAGTTAGACATGATAGATGTCTGGAGAAAAGTGAATGAGGATAGAAAGGAATATACCTTTTTCTCAGCAGTACATGGCACATTTTCAAAAATTGACCATGTATTAGGGCACAAAAACATCATAGTCAAATGTAGAAAGGCAGAAATAGTAAATGCATCCTTCTCAGATCATGATGCAATAAAAATTACATATAAGAAAGAGCCAGGGAAAAGTAGAATGAAAATCAATTGGAAACTAAATAATTTCATTCTAAAGAATGAATGGGCCAAACAACAAATCATAGAAACAATCAATAACCATATCCAAGAGAATGACAATAATGAGACAACATACCAAAATCTATAGGATGCAGCCAAAGCAGTGCTTAGGGGAAAATTTATAGCTCTAAATGCTTACATGAATAAAAAAGAGAAAGAGGAGATTAATGAATTGGGCATGCAACTTAAAAAGCTAGAAAAAGAACAAATTAGAAATTCCCAATTAGATACTAAATTAGAGATCCTGAAAATCAAAGGAGAAATTAATAAGACTGAAAGCAAAAAAACTATAGAATTAATCAATAAAACTAAGAGCTGGTTTTATGAAAAAAACAATAAAATAGATAAAATATTGGTTAACTTGATTAAAAAAAAGAAAGAAGAAAACCAAATTACCAGTATCAAAAATGAAAAAGGTGATGTTACCACCAACGAAGTGGAAATTAAAGCAATAATTAGGAATTATTTTGCCCAACTGTATGCCAATAAATTTGACAATCTAAATGAAATGGATGAATATTTACAAAAATACAAACTGCCCAGGTTAACTGAAGAGGAAATAAAATCCTTAAATAAACCCATATTAGAAAAAGAAATTGAACAAGCCATTAATGAACTCCCTAAGAAAAAATCCCCAGGGCCAGATGGGTTTACGGGTGAATTTTACCAAACATTTAAAGAACAATTCATTCCAATATTATACAAATTATTTGGAAAAATAGGTGAAGGAGTTCTACCAAATTCGTTTGATGACACAAATATGGTGCTGATGATACCCAAACCAGGCAAAGCAAAAACAGAGAAAGAAAATTATAGACCAATTTCCCTAATGAATATTGATGCTAATATCTTATTTAAGATATTAGCAAGGAGATTACAGCAAGTGATCACCAGGATAATACACTATGACCAGGTGGGATTTATACCAGGAATGTAGGGTTGGTTCAACATTAGGAAAACTATTAACATAATCAACCACATCAATAAGAAAACCAACCAAAATCATATGATTATCTCAATAGATGCAGAGAAAGCTTTTGACAAAATACAACACCCATTCCTAATAAAAACACCGGAGAGTTTAGGAATAGGGGGAGCTTTCCTTAAAATAATAAACAGTATCTACCTAAAGCCATCAGCAAGTATTATATGCAATGGAGATCAATTAGAGGCCTTCCCAATAAGATCAGGGGTGAAACAGGGATGTCCATTATCACCCCTATTATTTAATATTGTCCTAGAAATGTTAGCTTTAGCAATCAGAGAAGAGAAAGGAATTAAAGGAATTAGAATAGGCAAAGAGGAAACAAAACTATCACTCTTTGCAGATGATATGATGGTATAGTTAGGGAATCCTAGAGAATCAAGTCAAAAATTAGTTGAAATAATTAACAACTTTAGCAAAGTTGCAGGATATAAAATAAATCCACATAAATCATCAGCATTTCTATACATGACCAACAAAGCCCAGCAGCAAGAGATAGAAAGAGAAATTCCATTTAAAGTAACGGTAGATAATATAAAATACTTGGGAGTCTACTTGCCAAGACAAACCCAGGAACTCTATGAACACAACTACCAAACACTCTTCTCACAAATCAAATCAGATCTAAATCATTGGAAAGATATCAATTCCTCATGAATAGGCAGAGCTAATATAGTAAAAATGACAATACTGCCTAAATTAATTTACTTATTCAGTGCCATACCAATCAGACTACCCAAAAATTATTTTATAGAGCTAGAAAAAATACTAACAAAATTCATCTGGAAAAACAAAAAATCAAGAATATCCAGGGAAATAATGAAAAAAAATTCACAGGAAGGTGGGTTAGTGGTACCAAACCTGGAGCTCTACTATAAAGCGGCAGTCATCAAAACTATCTGGTACTGGCTAAAAAATAGAGTGGTAGATCAATGGAATAGGCTAGGCTCAGGAAATGCAATAGTAAATGACACTAGTAATGTAGTGTTTGATAAACCCAAAGACTCCAGCTTCTGGGATAGGAACTCAGTATTTGACAAAAACTGCTGGGAAAACTGGAAGATAGTATGGCAGAAATTAGGCATAGACCAACATCTTACACCTTATACTAAAATAAGGTCAAAATGGATACACAATTTAGACATAAGAGGTGATACCATAGGTAAATTAGGAGAGAAAGGAATAGTCTACCTATCAGATCTTTGGAAAGGAAAACAAGAGATAGAGTATATTATAAAATGCAAAATGGATGATTTTGATTATATTAAATTTAAAAATTTTTGTACAAACAAAAGCAATGCATCCAAAATTAGAAGGGAGGCAGAAAGCTGGGAAACAATTTTTGTGGCCAGTACTTCTGATAAAGGCTTCATCTCTAAAATATATAGGGAATTAAATCAAATTTATAAGAATCCAAGTTATTCCCCAATTGAGAAATGGTCAAAGGATATGAACAGGCAGTTTTCTGATGAAGAAACCAAAGCTATCTATTCCCATATGAAAAAATGCTCTAAATCTCTAATGATTAGAGAGATACAAATTAAAACAACTCTGAGGTACCACCTGACACCTATCAGATTGGCTAAAATGACAAAAAAGGAAAATAATAAATGTTGGAGAAGCTGTGGGAAAATTGGAACACTAATGCATTGTTGGTGGAGCTGTGAGCTGATCCAACCATTCTGGAGAGCAATTTGAAATTATGCCCAAAGGGCAATAAAGCTGTGCATACCCTTTGACCCAGCAATACCACTTTTAGGTCTTTTTCCCAAAGAAATCATGGAAGGGGGAAAGGGACCCACATGTACAAAAACATTTATAGATGCTCTTTACGTGGTAGCAAGGAATTGGAAGTTGAGGGGATGCTCATCAGTTGGGGAATGGCTGGACAAGTTGTGGTATATGAATACAATGGAATACTATTGTGCTATAGGAAATGATGAGCAGGAGGAGTTCGGAGAAACCTGGGGGGTCTTGCGTGAGCTGATGATGAGTAAGATGAGCAGAATCAGAAGAACATTGTATACAGTATCATCAACACTGAGTGTTGATCTACTGTGATGGACTATATTCTTCTCACCGATGTAATGGTACAGAAGAGTTCCAGGGAACTCATGATAGAAGAGGATCTCCAAATCCAAGAAAACAAAAAAAAGAACTGTGGAGTATAGATGCTGAATGAACCATACCATTACCTACTCCTGGTTTTGCAGCCAAAAGATTCCAGATGCCAAGTGATATCTAAGTGTTATGGGCCTGGGGTACCTCAGAAGTTTTCTGGAGGAAATCAAAGTACCTTCTCCTTCAGAAACTAAACCAAAGGCCAGACACACCTAAAGACATGAGTGGCATGGGATCTTAACTACAGGACCACCACCCTTCATCCCAGTCTCCCCCACCACATATTCGGTGTGGCTGCTGCCTTTGTGACAGAGATAGCTTGAGAGATCTGAGCCCCCTCTCAGAGAATTTCCCCCAGCTGCCACCAGTTCGGGAGGGTCATCCCCCAGTAAGGGAACTTTCCTCAGTCAAGTGATCACCCCATCAGACTATCAGCAGTCCTCTATAAAATGATTTGCCTGTCTCCTGTTGGAGGAGAAAGGTATCTCAGAGAACCATGCCTCTTTGCCATACATTCTCCCCCTAAGAAGTCTAGAGACTTCGCTCTTGGTTTCCTTTCCCTAGTGCATAAATAAAATATTTTATTCTAATTGGATTTGTGTGCAACAGTGTGTAATTCTTTAAAGATGAATTCCTAAGAACCTACTCCAAAACCCCATTAATGTCCCCCATAACATGAGAGGCCAAACGTTTCACCACCAACATCCAATTCTGATGTCCTGTGCCACATTAGGGCATTGCAGGTGAAGCAAAAGAACCTGAGTCCTGAGAGGCTAGATGAGGAAATCTGGAAAAACTGTGAGTGTGTGCCTGGAATGAACAGAGTTGGCCTTCAAAGGACCAGCATGAAGAAGGTGGCTGGACATCTGGTGGTTTACATTCATATTTATTTTATGTTCATTCTGTGTATATTCAATTATTTTTGTTTAGTTGTTCAGTTATGACAATTAGAAATATGAAACCATTTCTGGGTAATTTAATTATTTTATTAATAAGGCTGGCAGGTTATTAATAATAGGAGGTCTGTGGCTGTTTTTCTCAGACCAAGGACCCCATAGTTGTAGGGCACACTTTATAAACTTTTGAAACAGGAGGTAGTCAATGGGGCAAGGAATTGACCCCTGCATAGAGAGATTATCTCCATCCTTGGGGTATCAATTTAAAGAAGGTTCTCCTCTTCAATGGGTGAGGCCAGTGACACCCCCCCGCCCCCCATGGAGAAGCCTTCGGCTATGTAGATAAAGGGATCTGTCTCCACCCTTGTGAGTTTGGGTTGGGTCTGCCAAGAAGAAGAGACTTGATGAAATTTCTCAAGGAGGGCTTGACATTTTGTAAAGGGGGGTAGTATGGAGGAGAGAAATAACTAAGAAAGAAGAGCAGATCTCTGAGTCCCTTGATCATTATTTCTCACAATGCCCCATTTGATTCTAATTAAAAAACAAGTTTCCTCAATGAATCACTAACTTTGTTTGCTTGTTTGGGGGGGGGGGCAATGAGGGTTAAGTGACTTGCCCAGGGTCACCCAGCTAGTAAATGTCAAGTGTCTGAGGCCAGATTTGAACTCAGGTCCTCCTGAACCCAAGGCCAGTGTTTTATCCACTGCACTACCTGGCTGCTGACAAGATAGACTTTTCAATCTGGGCCCTCTGCCTGCCAAGCTACTCCTATTCCTGCTTCCCTGGTTCAATTTCTGAGAACCTTAGTTCTGTCAGACAAGGCCCAAGAAGCAGCACTGGCTGCCTCTTGGTTCCATCTAGTTGTGACATGCAAAGGGCAGTGTGGGTGGGAAGCCCAGTGGACCAAACCCAGCAGAGGCAGGTCCAACAAGCTGGGGCCTGAATCTGTCATCCCCTCTTCTTTCCTCCACAACCCACCACAATCCAAAGGAAGCAGTCACCAAAGGGGTCTTTCCCTAGGGGATGGTCATCTATAGCTCTGGTAGTCATCATAGCTCTGGAATTACAAGGAATCTCTGAGATTACCTAATGAAACTTTCCTATTTTACAGATGAGGACCTTGAGGCCCAGAAAGGTCAAGTGACCGGTCCCCTGTAACACAGATGGTAAGGGCTAGAAGGGGAATCTGAACCCAAGGGCTTCTTGCCTTCAAAGCCAGGCCTCTGACTACTGTGCCACCTTCATCAGGCCAGAGCTCAGCAGAGACTGGTGTCTGCTTTTTGGTACCACTATAAGAAGGAAAACATGACCACTTCCAAATTAGCCTCTAAACTCACATTACAAAAACAGAGAAAAGCAGAAAACTACATTTCCCAGTTTACATTTTTTTTTTTTAAGTAAACAACTGTCTCTAGCATCCATGCACATATCTGGATTTGTTATTTAACTTTTCATTCACCTGTCTCTTAGAAGAATGCTCCTTTTTCTGATATGACTCAGGGGCCTCCACAATTGAACAGGGCTCAGGGCCACAGCATGGACTAATCAAGATGAGGGAGACAAAGAGTGGGAGCTGACCAGGGTGCCAAGAGCCCAGGGGGCCAGAAACTAGCTTGTAAAGCAGAGAACACAGGCAACGGGTGATGTCCTTGTGGTCCAAGGATCTGTTTAATCCAACATCAAATTTTCATATTTTCAAACACAATATATATATATATATATATGTAAAGTTGCTATCTAGCTTTACTGTCTAAAATTCTAATGAGTGGTCGCCAATAAATTAGGAGCTTTAGCAAGAGTTTAGACTTTTAAGCCTTTATTAAGGAGAATAAGAATTTGGTGAAGAGAGAGAAAGAGGCCTAGATGACTACAGCTATCTATCTCAGAGAGCCTGCATTTCTGCTCCACTCCCCATGAGGTCCTGACCAGAGACAGTGTGCCTCCCCCCTTCTTTGTCCCACAAGCCTCCTGTCTAAACCAGAAACATCAAACGTGACTTCCTGATGCCAAGGAACTGACCTTCCAAGCCACATGGCTTGTCCTGAGACACCTTCCCCTTGTGAGATTTAAAATTGGATAAAAGAGCATTAAACTGCCCTTTAACCTTTCCCTTATATATATATATATATATATTATATATATATATATATATAATATATATATATAATCTCCCAGACCAGTAAGAGAAAGAAACCTTTGAGCTTTAATTATAGAGGGATTACTTAGCTTTTATTGTTTGGGAATTAATTAGCCAAGAAACGGGTGATACTGGTTAGGGGAATAGGAAAGTAGAAATACAAATGAATAGTCTTAGATCTAAGCTTAGTCTATATTCTTTTTTTTTTTAATTTCTTTTTTTATTTTAGTGAGGCAATTGGGGTTAAGTGACTTGCCCAGGGTCACACAGCTAGTAAGTGTTAAGTGTCTGAGGCTGGATTTGAACTCAGGTACTCCTGACTCCAGGGCTGGTGCTCTATCCACTGCACCATGTAGCTGCCCCAGTCTATATTCTTTTATAAAACTCACCAAATCCCAAAGCTACCTCTCAGGCTGAGAACCAGAGTCAAGCGCGTGCTGCCACTGAGGACCAGAGCCGATCATCTGAGCATGCCATCAAACCTGACCCAGCGTGTGCAGAGAGAGAGAGAGAGAGAGAGAGAGAGAGAGAGAGAGAGAGAGAGAGATCTCTCCTCATTTTTAAGCTGGCGCCCCGGAAGTGGCATGCTTGGCCACACTCTCCCAAGCAGCAGCAATCGCATGGCTGTTCGTCATGGTCTCCTCCCCGAAAGGGCGGTCCTTGAAATACTGGTGGTTAAATTTTAGTTAAAAACTTTCATTTTTTTACCACATCCTCATGACAGAGCTTTCCTATAATAACTCTCCAGCAGGTGGCATCACTCCAGTTGTTACATATATATACACATGTATGTATATGTATGTATTTGCAGGGCAATGAGGGTTAAGTGACTCACCCAGGGTCACACAGCTAGTAAGTGTCAAGTATCTGAGGCCAGATTTGAATTCAGGTCCTCCTGAATCCAGGGCTGGTGCTTTATCCACTATACCATCTAGTTGCCCCCCATAAAATGTATATTATTGACCTGGTTTATTTTTACATCCCCTTCGTTTACCATTATAATTCTCTCTCTCTCTGCCTCCCTTAGAGACCAGAAAGATGGTAATTCCCATTCTCGTTCTGACACTTTCTCTCTCTCTGGCCCAGGTCAGATCCCTTCCCTCTCTGGCCTTTTGCTTTATCATCTAGAAATGAGGGTGGGGGTGGGGCTGGACTTCTGGCCCCTGAGGTCCCTTCTGGTTCATCCTGCCAGAGTCTGTTTCTTCACTTATAAAATGGGGATGATGAGGCTTGGTGCACCTTCCTCCCAAGGTCTGTGCTGGGGCTCAGCTGAACAGATATGGGCAAAGTGCTTTGTAGACTTGAAGGTGTGTTATAAATGCCAGCTGTTGGGCTGTTTGTCTAGACCTGCATAGGAAGTTGTAAAGAATTAATGAGGTTTTTATGCCTTGGCGCAAACTGACCTGGGGCTCCGCAAACCACATGGTGCTCCACCCACTGGTTGTAGCCATTGCCATGGTGCTGGCACCTCATGTCATCACCACTCGCCGACGCCTACATGGGCCTGGCAAAATTATAATGATTGGAAGCCTAGTGAGGGCAGTCATGTGACTGTCAGAGAGGCCAGACAATTGGTTAGGGGCTGTGTGGGGAATGGGGAGAAGTCACCATTCTAGCTGGAAGCTGGAAGGCGACAGGAGTGGGGCTGTGTATTCTCAGCTGATTCCTGGTCGGTGGTATTTTTTCAGGTTGTATAATTTCCCTTTCCCCATTTTATTTCCTTTCTCTTGATCCTACTGATCCTGTTTGTGTTTTTTTTTTCAAGTTCGTTCTTGTTAAAATAAATCCTGTTCTGTTTCGAGGGAGGCTGCCGGTCTTCTTCCTTGCCCCAATATTGTGGCGAGCCGCTTAGCTAGTACTCCCCAATTAAAAATTGGTGCCCACAAAGTCCCAATGGCAAAACTTCCTTTACCAATGCAAACCTGCTGCTCTCTCTGAGAGGTGAAGGTGCTGAGATTTTATGGTCATTTTGAAATTGCTCAATCTCATGGCTTCTTCTCAAACCTCATTTTTCTTAACCTTTCTGTAGCCTTTGACATTGTCAATCACCCTCATCTCTCTGATCGTCTCTGTAGGTTTTTTGACACTGTTCTCTCCTAGTTTTCCTCCTACCTATCTGGCCACTCCTCTATTTCCTTTGCTGGATTTTGTCAGCTTAGAGTTGTTCTTGTTCAGTCATTTCAGTTGTGTCTGACCCTTCTTGATGCCATTTGGGTGTTTTGGGTTTGTTTGTTTGTTTTTGTTTGTCTGTTTTTGGCAAAGATACTGGAGTGGTTTGTCATTTCCTTCTCCAGCTCATTCGACAGATGAGGAAACTGAGGCGAACAGAGGTTTAGTGATTTGTTCAGGATCACACAGCTAGTAAGTTTCTGAGGCTGAATTGGAACTCACGAAGATGAGTCTCCCTGACTCCAGACCCAGGATTTTAAACACTGTGCCATCTAACTGCGAACAAAAACCCAAACTGAAATAATTGAAAAAGAGGTTTATTTAAAAAAAATAAAGAGGTTTATCAAATGGTCCAGCAGAGGGGAGAACTGAATAGGGGTTGGCCCACTCCCTCTAAGTGTCTGTAAGTTGCAGGTTACATAGGATTCAAACAAATGAAAGAGGAAACAGTAACCGATTGGCCAGCATGGAGTCAGTTTCCAGATAAGTGGATTGCTTGAGATTTATAATAGGATAAGAATCCTCATATTCCTTGCATTAATCTTCAGTTCTGACTGAATTTCTAGTCAGGATTACTTAGCTCTTGAGTTAAGCATTAAACAAATCTGGACTCTAACCAACATGTCTGGTTCCTAAATCATGCAGGGGTAGATTCAAAGAATGCCATATGGTTTTCTCAAAATTTTCATCCACATCACATCTGCCAGACATAGCTCTGTGTTCCCCAAAGCTCCATCCTGTTCTCTTCTTTCTTCTTCCTCTATACTATTTCATTTGGTAATCTCATAATATCCCACGTATTTAATTATCATCCTATGAACATGATTCTCAGATCTATTTGTGCAGCCCTAACCTCTCTCCTGACCTCTAATATCATCTCCAACCACCTATTAGATATCTGGAACACAAGTCCTCCCCTTTCCCTATTACAATTGAGGATATCATCATTGTCCCAGTTACAGAGGCTGGAAACCAAGGGTCATCCTTCACTCATCACTCTCTGTCACTTTTCATATCCAGTTACTAAGTTCTATTGTTTCTGTCTACATGACTTTTCTCAAATATGTCTCCTCTTCTTTGACTTGGTTACTACCTTAATACAAGCCCTCATTACTTCATGCCTGGTCTATAGAAATACATTGTTTCCATGTCTCAGTTCTCTTCCCATTACACTTCATTCTCCATTGAACGTATATATATATATATATATATATATATATATATACACACACACACACACACACAAAATATATATACAATATATATATGTATATGTATATATATATATATATACAAAAGAAAAAGGAGTGAAGATTCTTCTTCTGTAACTGCTTCAAGCTGAGAAGGGCTGAAGAAATCAAATGGGGGGAGGGAGAGGGGGAAGTGGGGAAGTAGCGAAAAGTGGAGAAGGCCTGGTCCAGAGAGTGTGAGGAGTTGTGAGGTCCAGAGGGTGGGAGGAGACACATAGGCACAGTCGGTAGCTGCCATGAGTTTGAAGCCTTGAGCTTAGATGGAACAGACTTAGACAATAATTTGAAAGAGGCCTGGACAAAAAAAGACCCCATAAGCTAGGTATTTCTCACTGAGCTCGCTTTTTCTTGACATCATGCCCTAATAAGGGCCAAGGTGAAAAGGGTGAAACCAGGAAGGAATGATGGAATTTGTGATCCTTATGCATACACATTAAAGGCAGTGTTGGTCTATATTTAAGGGATCTTCCCCACTCCCCACAACCTGATCCTTTGATGGAATATCAGGAACTGAATGAGAGAGTGAGACAGAGGTCACCCCCATGTCTATTAAGGAATCCATAGACTTACCTCCTATGTCCAGCATGACCCTGGGCTTGGCCAGAGAGATGTCAGTAACAAGGGGCTAGCCAGTCCCAGGCCCCCTGAATTCGAAGTACACAGGAGACCAGACTGCAGGGAGCTGGGTTTTTACTCGGCCAACATCTTGGGGGCTGCACTGGGGACAAGGAATTAGGGGAGTTGGCCTCACCTTTGAGAAGTGTCCCCCACTCCAGTTTCCCAGTTTACTGCAGCTGTCAGAATCTTGGCCACCCAGAGATCTGCTGATAGCAGACATGATGACTGCTGCTATTAGTGAGGCTTGTTCTATGGAACGGGCATGAACCTTCTTTTCTCCCTCTTTGGCTACTGCAAGGTCTCTGTTATTAAAAAGTCTTAAAAGCATTATCAAGGAGTTGTGAAGGTGGAGTTTGGGGACCCCAGTCTAATTTCTGGAGTTCTCTTCTAACGTCAGGAGCAGATTGGCTAATAAAATGTATATTGAGGATTGTTATTCCTACAACCCTTTCTGGATCTAGATTAGTGTATTTCTTTCTTTTTTTTTGGTGAGGCAATTGGGGTTAAGTGACTTGCCCAGGATCACACAGCTAGTAAGTTTTAAGTGTCTGAGGCCAGATTTGAACTCAGGTCTTCCTGACTCCAGGGCAGGTGCTCTATCCACTGCACCACCTAGCTGCCCCCAGATTAGTATATTTTTTCAAAGAGTCCACAAAGTGACTCATGAAAAGAGCTGGGTTTTCATCTGGCCCCTGTGTGATCTACTTTACCTTCTCATAATTGACTTGTTTCTTAATCCCCATTCTCATTCCCTTAAGAAGGCAGGTGATCATGTGGTTTCTATGGGCCCTGTCTTCTCTATCATGATAGTCCCATCTTGGGTCTATAGTTGGAACAGCTGTAGTTTCAGGAACCCCAGACCCATTTCCAACCTGCAAGTATTCATCACCCACTTGTACAACAGGTCCCAAATCTGTTTTTTCTCATTGGGGGTACAACATCTGTCAAGAATAATTTGCAAGTCAGTCCAGGAAAGGTCAAACTGCATTGTCACAGACCTAAAGCCATCTATGAACTTTGTGGGCTTCTCTGAGTAACACCCCCAATTTCTCTTTAATCTGAGACAAACCACTCATGTAAAAAGGAACATGTATTAGTGTTGTACCCTTCTGAATGGGAAATTCCCATAATGGAAGGAGGCAAGCAGTGGAAGACACTGGTAGGGACCTGGGTGAAATGGGTTGGGGAGGGGATGAGGGGGCTAATCAAATAGGTGTAGTCACATTCAGAGGCTCAGATGGAGGCAGAGCCAGAGAATTGGGTGGAGTGGGTGAAGGAGGGGTAAAGGGGACTGGAGGGATGGGTGTAGGCAACTGCAGATTAGGTAAAGTCAATGGGAGGGGTTGCTGGATGGAAAAAATAGAATAGGGAACGTATTGGAGGCCCTCCCCCAGATTGTGACAGGGGTACAGCTGGATGGATTGTGGAGACAACTCTTGGGTGGGGCAAATACAAAAGTACTGATGTCAACTCAAAGTATGGCAGGAGCTCGGCTGTGGAGGGCACAGGAAATTAGTTCTGAGATCAGCTGGTGGGCAAAGAGAAGTCCCAGTCATAGAGTGGTATGACAGGGGTTGACCCATAGGGATGGAAGCAGGCAGGGAAGAAGGGGTGAAGTGAGGAACAGGCAGGGAATGAGGCTGGGGAGCAGGAGGGGATGGGGTCCCAGAGGAGGAGGGTGTGCCAGAAAGGTTAGCTAATGGCCTGGACTTGCTGTGATTTCCTACCAGCAGGAGGAAGTCATCTAAGAAATCGTTGAATTCCTGTGAGGAAGGAGGCTTTTCAGGGTTACCCAGAGCCACCTTAGATTCAGTTGGTTTTGCTGGGAATATTCTGTTCTGTTCCTTTCCTTTTGAGTTCTGGCTTAAAGCCATAAAGACCAGTATGTATGGAATCTCTGTCCATTTCCCTTCATGCAAAACTTGTCCAATTGCAAAATGGTGTTATAGTTAAGAGTTCCATGTAAAGACCAGTTCTCTTGGGATTCCAATGGATATTTTGGCCAAACAGTGTTACAATAATAGATCATGCATTTCTTTTTCAAATTTGTAAGTTCTAATTTAGTCCAATCTCTTAGGATGCACCCCAGAGGTAAACCTTTCAAAACACATACTCTCGGGGGCAGCTAGATGGCGCAGTGGTTAAAGCCCCGGCCCTGAATTCAGGAGTACCTGAGTTCAAATCCGGCCTCAGACACTTGACACTTACTAGCTGTGCGACCCTGGGCAAGTCACTTAACCCCCATTGCCTGCAAAAAAAAAAAAAAAAAAAAAAAAAAAAACCAAAAAAAAAAAAACACATACTCTCTGCCCCATGGCTGTACCCAGATATCATCTTGTCTGAGGAGAATGGTCTGAATGTGGTTCAGACATTAGGCTGTGCTTTCTCAAGGGAGGGAGAGACTGGCTGCCCTTCTCGTGGAAGAGCCAAGCACTGGCAAGGGATAGACACACAAACACAAAAGTTCTTACCCAGAAAAATGGAGTCTGAGGGTTCGAGCATGGTTTGGATGTCTCGCCAAGCTTTTGGCGAGGGAGGGAGACCCAGGCTGCCCTTTTTTAAAAAAATTATTATTTTTTATTCCATTGAATTTTATTTTCCAAAATATATGTAAAAACAGATTTCAACATCAATTTTTTTATGGCAGAGGTTATATTTATTTTAATAGACAGACAAAATATTAAAAGATGATAAAGATGAACAGAAAGAATATTTGTTCTTCATTAAGTTATTGCCATCAAATGACTGCTGACACACCAAAATACATTTTTCTTGAACCTTTCACAATGACTTCAGTTATCTTCTATTGTCTAGGACATAAAGGTAAATGCTTTTATTACCTGTTAAAGACCACAGTTAGACATAAACAAAGCTATTCCAATTTAAAAATCTATCAAATAGTCAATAAATAACTGTGTTGTTGAGGTTTCCTAGTTTTCTCATGCAAATTTTAGTCTGTTTCACTATATAATTAATTCATTTTTAAAATCTGAGGCACAGATTGGGAGTTCTAGCTAGTTTGACAATTATAATTGATTTAATGTTCTTGCTTCAAAAATAATGACTGTTTTTCAATTACCTTTTAAAATTAGAACAAACAATGATGGTCTCCAAATGCATTACATTATTACTCTTTAATAACACAACAACTGATATACATACATCATTTTAAAGTCGATGTCAATCACTGTTGTCCTTTAGCAACAAATGAGTGTGAGCCTTAATGAGATTTTTCCAAAAATGCTTTGCAGCACCTCAAACATTGCTCATATACTGACTCAAAGTCAGAGTCATTTCCATAATATGGATCTTCAATAATAAGTTGTTTCTGTGGATCGTAGCTTCCAAGAAGTTCAATTTTATCTTTGCAGTTTTTAACTTGATTAACTTTTCTATTAAAATCTCTCAGATTGCTTTCATCCATACAGAGTATATAATCAAAAGTCAGGAAATCTTCTTTGGTAATCTGCCTGGCAATATGATTCATGGTAATGCCATGTTTCTTCATGCAAGTCTGCCCTCGATAATCAGGGGGGTTTCCTATTTCATATGAAGATGTTGCTGCACTGTCTATCCTCCACTTATCTGAAATATTTTGATCAGCTACAAGTTTCCTAAAAACTGCTTCTGCTATAGGTGAGCGACAAATATTACCCAGACACACGTACAGCACAGACCTGGTCCCCTCTGCGGCCATTTTTATTTCCTACTGCAACATCAATTTTTTTTAAACTTTGTGTTTCAACTTTTCTTCCTCCTCCATTCCCACCCCCCCACCCACTAGAATTCAAGCATTTCAAAATAAATTATACATGACCCAGGCTGCCCATTGCTGTCGCATGCAAAAGCTGACCACCTCTACCTCTCTGTGACTCAAATGAGAGGTCGAATCAGGTGGGAGAAGGAGAAAAGAAACCCCAAAGGGAGGTTCCTACCTCCAGGTTTTGTGTGCCAAGAGGAAAGAGGAATGTCCCATACCCTGCAACTTTGGGCGCCAATTATGTTGTGGAGAAATTAGTGGGGGTTTGGGTAGGAGTTTGTGATAGGGCTTCTTAGGAATTCCTCTTTAAAAAATTATACCCTCTTGCACACAAATCCAATTAGAATAAAATAATAGTTTATTTACAGTGCTAGGGAAAGGAAATCAAGAGGGAAATCCTTGGACTTCTTCTCATGGGGAGAAGGCATGACACAGAAGCATGGCTCTGAGATACCTATCTCCTCGAGCATGAGACAAGCAAATACTTCTATAGAAGTCAGATGAGATGATCATCAGACTATGGAAAGTTTCTCTATTGGGGGAGGACTATCCACCACTCATGGTGGCTAGGGAACCTGAGTGAAGGGTGGCAGCAGCCACACCTAATTTTATCTCTGTAGGGGTGGGAGAGACTGGAGTGAAGGGTGGTGGTCCTGGAGCTAGCTCAGTGCCAATCTGGTGCCACTTATCTCTTTAGTTATGTTTGTCCTTTGGTTTAGTTTCTCAAGGAGAAGGTTCTTTGATTTACCCCTGAGGGGTATGCTAGGCCTATAGCACTTCCCACCCTCTCCATGCCCCTGGACTGGACACAAAAGGGATCCAAAGTCCAGATTCACTCCTCTCAAATTTAGTGGTGGGTGGAGGGGAACAAGACTAGAGGGGGTGGAAGAAATTAGAACCATACTTAAGGAGAGTTACATACTGCATGGGAGGGGGAGACTATGGCAGTTAGAAATCACCAGGGAAGTGGAGGAAGGGATCATTGCACTGAAATCATTCCCTTCTGTTGTTTAATCATTTTTTCACTTGTGTCTAATACTCTGTGACCCCATTTAGAGTTTCCTTAGCAGACATACTGGAGCACTTTTGCTATTTCCTCCTCCAGATCATTTTGCAGATGAGGAAACTGAGGCAAACAAGGTTAAGTGACTTGCTCAGGGTCACACAGAAAGCATCTGAGGTCAAATTTGAGCTGAGGAAGATCCTGACTGCCGGTCTGGCACTCTATCCACTGTGCCACCTAGATGCCTACCCTTCTCATTTTACATATGACAAAACTGAAGCAAAGAGGATTAAGTGATTTGCTCAGTCACACAACTTATAAGTGTCTGAGGCTGGATTTGAACTCAGATCTTACCTGGTGCTCTATCCTCTGCACCACCTAGATGGCTACATGACACACAGGTGTCAGGTGTTTGTCATGGGGGATAGTGGGGGTCCTTAGAATTAAAGTTGTCTTTTATTTGGCACTAAATAAAGTGACCTAGTGGGATGTCAAAAACCTTACCCTTGGGGAGAAGGGCTGAGAAACATGTTCCTCCTCCCAGAAGAGAAGGAAGGCAAAAGCTTTTATAGCAGATAGATGGGGTGTCCACTTGCAAACTGGAAAGTTCCCTTTTGGGGTGGGGTGGGTGTGATGTTTAAAATTCTAACTGTGATGTTTAAAATGTAAAATGTGGTCACCTGACCCAACCCCAGTGTGGGGGAGAAATTAGCTATTTTACTGATAAATTTGGCAACAGTTTAGTCTTTTAAGTATTTATTAGAGTGCATTAGAAGTTAGTGAAGAGAGAGGTGTGTGAAGATCTGTCTGCTGCCACATGCAGGTTCCTGCATGAAAAAAGGAGTGATTCTCAGAGGCTTCCAGTGATGTTCCTGGTGGGACCAGAAGAGGGGCGGTCCCCACACACGGCTCCAAGCTAATTGGCTCGTCCATTGATTGACATGACTTACAGCTTCTGGATGCCAAAATCGCATGCTTTATTTTCAAGGGGGTATCACCCTGGTTCTCACAATGTCTTTCTCAGCAGGGGGTGGCGTCCTGGTTCTCACATGGGGAAAGCTTGGATACTTGTTATATTCCTGAATGTCAGGTCAGGTAGTAGCCATGCCTAAGACTTTCCTGTTATAGAATTTTCTCTCCCCTTACTTCTTAGGTGTGTCTGCTGGATCTAGTTTGTCAGTCTAAACTTTAATAGTCTCTTGATTCCTTGCTCTGTCTGTCCTGTTATTTGGTCATCTTTGGGTTTGCTTCTCACAGGAAAAACTTCTTCTGAGTTATCCTGAGTCCCATGTGAGTGGTTAATAAATGTTTGCTTATTGGATTTTTCTTGACCTTTCTGACGATAAGTTTTCTTATCCCCAAAGTAAAGGTTCTTAACTGTTTTGGGAGGCAGTTCAGTGAAGTCTATGATGCCTTGCAGAACCATTTTTAAATACATAAAAGAAAGAAGGAAATAAGCAATTATTAAAAGCCTCATTTGTGCCAAGTCCTGTGCTCACCATGTTTTCTCATTTTATATTCACTATTCTTCAGTCCCTCCTTTCCCTATCTCCCTGGATAGAAATACTTGTTGAAGTTTTAGGTGGCACATCTTTGATAAAGAGCCAGGCCAAATGAAGCAATAATTCCCCTGTAGAGCTTTCAGGCAGGGCTTTCTCCTGCCTTATACCCTCTCAATGGCCTCATGTTCTGATCAGGCTCCTGGGAGACAATCCTGCAATATCACTTGGAGAGGGGCAGAGAGGATGGAGTCTTGTCCCTGGAGTCAGGAACACCTGAATTTGAATCCTGCCTCACACATTTACTGAGTGAACCTTCCAGCCTTAGTTTCCCTACTTATATAATGGGTATAATAATAGCACCTCCTTCACAGGGTTGTGGTAAGACTCAAATGAAAAGTGTGCAAAGTTCTCTGGAAACCATTAAAGTGCTTCATTAAGTGTGAATTAATCATTATTAAAATTCTATCGTATCTGCATCCATGCTCCTCTCTCCTACACTGGCCTCTTCTTTCCCTCCCCCAGCCTTCCCAGGTTTGTGCTTCTTGAAGTCACAGACTGGTTAGACTCTCCCTCTTAAGAGATTAAACCACAGGATCCCAGGTGTAGAGCTGGAAGGGATTTTGGAGTCCTTCAAGCCCAATCTCCTCATTTTATAGATGAGGAAACTGAGAAAGGTCTAGGTGGCACAGTGGATAGAGCACTGGCCCTGGAGTCAAGAAGATCTGAGTTCAAGTCTGAACTGAGACACTTACTAGCTGTGTGATCCTGGGCAAGTCACTTAACCCCAATTGCCTCAAACCATCTGGACCCAGATAGCTCTGGAGTAGAGAGTGAGGCTGGTGATTTTGCACAGCACTGCCTCACTTAAATCCAGTTCATTGCAAGTCATGATATCACCTCCCAATGTCATAGTACTCTTTGAAAATGAAGGGCAACAACAAATCACTTGTCCAGGGTAGCACAGTTAGTAAGTGCCTGAGGCAGGATTCTAATCCAAATTCACTGGCTCCTATTCTTGTGCTTTCTCCATTACATTGTGATGTTTCTCAACCCCCCCCTCATTCTACAGATGGGAAAACTGAGACCCCAAGGGGTAAGTGGCCAGCCCAAGGTCATCCAGCCAGTGAGTGACAGGATCAAGATTAGGGCCCAGTTTTCCTGACACCCATGCTCTCTCCCTTGCCCTCATTACCTCCTTCTTTCTTTGCCCAAGATGTTCATCATGTTCACGATTACTCAGCACATTCCCTGTATGGAGGCACTGGAGTGTAAGGCAGGAAAGTACAAGGTAGATGGGCAGTGCTGCCCCCCTTGCCATGCAGGTAGGTCACATGGTTTCTTTCTCTAGGACAAATCACTCTCTTACTCTGGTAAATGCCTCCTATTCTAGGCTCTCTGCCTTTCTTCATATTCCATTCATATTCCAGAGCCATAGAATCTCAGAGCTTAGGGCTAACCATGGTGGGGCATGTAGATGAATCTCTTTTCCAACATAGGAATCTCTTCTTGAATACTTTAGGGAATGGAATACTCAGTACCTAATAAGGCCACTATTCTTATTGTTGGACAGGGTGAAGTTATCCAGCCAGGAGGCTTTTATGGAATGCCTCTTGCATATAGAGTCTAGAGTTGGGTTGTCCAAGGCTTTAAGGGGTTGGATGCAGGACTGCCTGGGTTGAAAGGAAGACAACTGGGTTGTCATTGAGGTAAAAGAGGGAAGGGGAGAAGTCCCCCAGGGCACACTTCTGATTTCCTTTGCCTTCCCCATGGGGTTCAGAGCCAGGTGGGGCACAGAACACTTATGCAGCAAGTGCTGATTGCTGGAGAGACTTGTCAGCTTAGTCTAGAGCACTTGATTCCATTCAGCTCATCCTAATCCCCTATTCTTGTCAAGGTCTTTCTCTATCATTTGGGGATGTCACAGCTATGACATTGTGAACCAGATTGGACTAGCCTTGAGTGTCTACTAGATAGGACCAGCCTCTAACCTGTGGATGGCCAGAGCTGAACAGAGCAGGCTAGAGACAGGTGAGTCAGGAATCAAACAATGATTTAATTTCTAAGTGAGGGAAACAGCTTGAAAGCAAAGCCCTCCTTCCTAGGAAAGGGGGATCAGTGTCTTATGGCAGGGATTACATTTTTAAGGGTGAAAACCACAAATGGCTGTAATTCTTGGGTCTTGTGTAAACAGTTTCCAAGTTTTTATGGTCTTGAGCCTTGTGATTGTTCAGCAGGGTAAAGAACCAGGGTAGAATGGAAAGAACAGAAACAAGTCACCTGGTTTGGTTCACTTGGCAGTTACAAGTACAGGAATTGTTAGCATGTCAGGGAGTCTGATTGATCATTTCAACAGCAAACTTAGATTTCAAGTCTAGGTCCCCTGAAAAATTTGAGAGCTCCAACAAATCTAAGTAGTTAGTATAATCATGACACATATCATATCAATTAATATGGACATTATAAATCTCACTACAACATCTTGACATCCATTCACCTCTCTCCTGGATCTATTTTCCAGGTCAATTATTTTTCCAATGAGATATTTCACATTGTCTCCTATTTTTTCATTCTTTTCATTTAGTTTGATTGTTTCTTGATTTCTCATGAAGTCATTGGCTTCCATTCACTTCCATTTCATTAGATTCCAGGCTCCATGCTTTATCCACTCTATCACCTAGCTGCTCAGATTTAGCCTTTCAGATAGAGAGTGCTTAATAAGTTTCTGCTGTATTTCATTGTCTGCTGTGTCCTTAGGGATGCTATTCTGGATAAACTCACAGGCACACAATCTTTGATTTTGCCTCTTGTACCTCCACCTTCACTCCCCCAGCAACACAGTCATCCTCTCTTGTGCTTTCCCTGTGCTCCCATGGAAGTGACCTTAAGGTCAGCCCAGAGAGGGTCTAACCTGTCTTGCTCTAAATTTAGTGCATGTCAGAGTGGGATAGGATCTTAAAGACCAGTTTGACTCCTAGTGCCCTAACTTGCTACCTATGTGACCTTGGCCCAGTCATTAGTTTCCTCATCTATAAAAGGAAGAGATAGAACTAGGTGACCTCTAACATTCTGTGTTCTACAGGTGTCTTTCCAGCCCTAAGTCCTATGTTCTGAGGTCCCTTGAAGCTCAAACATTATAAGTTCTGAGATCTTCCCTAATATTGACATTCAATGCTCTGAGGTGCCACCTAGTTCTGACATTCTTGGTTCTGATGTTCTTCCCAATTATGTCATTTTGTGTCCTAAGAGCCCTTCTATCTCTAACATTCTGTGTACTAAGATTGCCCTCACAACTCAAGACCGTGTGTTCTGAGGTCCCTCCTAACTCTGATATTGCAGTCCCTTTAAGTTTGGACAGTCTGGGTTCTATTGCTCTGTGGGTTGGAGTGCAGATGTATCCCATCCTAATTCTCATAATAGTGAACCATCCTAAGTACATAGGTGGCCTTGGTAGCTTCCTGGTTATGGCCTAGGGTGTGTATATGGTGGTATTAGGGAAAAGGGGGGTTGAGGTGGAAGGACTTCTGCAGGGAGGGGTCCTGTGCCTTGTTCTGGATGCTGAGTCTTTGATACCATTAGATTTCAGGCTTCAAGAAACATGCAGTATAAAGCAACCAACTATGTGTGTGCTTTGTAATCTTCGAATGTACTGAGCACACCGCAATGTTCTGAGGGAGTGTCTCCCATGTAAAGTCTGTGACACTGGTAAGAAATGCTTCAGAAGCCTTGGGATGAGCCAGGATCCTGGATCTAACCCAAAGCCCACCCTCTCCTGGGCTCTGACCTGAGTCCTCTAGTTTCCCTGGGAAAATGGGAGCTGGGTCCAGAGAAAGTCATGAGTCTTGGACCTACCCAGACAAGATGGCATAGGGGGGATGTCAACAACTCAGGGAGCAGGAGCTGGACCAGGATAGGAAGACAGACACTGAGAGTGTTGTACTGGGAGTTGGGAGACCTAGTTTCCATTCCTATCTTTTCTTTGTGTGACCTCAGATTAGTCATGTCCATTCTTTCTATCTCATTTTGCCAATCTATAACATGAGGAGCAGGAGCTACTTCCTAAGGTTCTGGGGCATGTAATTTTCCACCTGGGAAATAAATATTCATTAAGCACCTACTATTTGTCAAACACCATTATAAGTGCTGGCAACCCCAAGAAAGACCCTTGAGAGTCTCACAGTCTAATGGGGGAAAGAACATGAAACAACTCTACAAACACAATATAGGCAGGATTTACTGGAGATAATCTCAGGGTGGGTATTAGCATTGAGGGAAATCAGGATAAAGTGACTAACCTTTCTGGGCTTCCATCTGCTTATCTTTAAAATAAGAGACTTAGATGCAATAACAAATCAGGTTCCTTCCAGATCTAAATCTATTCTCTATGCACTTGGCTAGGAGATTCGGGCTCTATTACCTAAGTGGCAAAGTGGGTCAAATGCTGGGTCTGGAGTCAGGAAAACCTGTGTTCAAATCTGATCTCAGATGCTTCTGGCTGTGTGATGTTGGGCATCACTTACCCTTGGTCTGCCTCAATTACTTCAACTATAAAATAAGGTCAATAACATCATCTACCTCCCAGGTATCTATTCTACAGATCAAATGAGATGATATTAGCAGAGTGGTTGGCACCTGGAAGATGGTCTTCTACCAGAGAGCCAATGTGGCTTCAGAAAGGACCAAGAAAAATCCAATATGGTGCTTACATCCCCATAACTCCAGGACAAATGTCAGGAGCAGGACAGAAGTCTGTACACAATGTCCATGGATCTGATCAAGGCCTTTGCTATTGTCAGTTGTGAGGACTTATGGAAAAGTATGTTAACATTTGGTTGCTAGGAGAAGTTAATCAATATTATACATCAATTGCATGATGGCATGCTTGTCTAGGTTCTAGGTAATGGACAATGTTCTCTTGCTTTACCAGTCACCAATGGAATAAAGCAAAGCTGTGTACTTTTTGTTTTCCACATGATGTTTTCAGAAATGTTCAACTTCAACAAGGACAAATATGGCATCAAGGTCAGCAGCCACAGTGATGATAAATTATGTAACCTGAAAAGGCTACAAGCTGAGACTAAAGTGAAGGGAGAGTTGGTACCTGGTTTTTTGTTCACAGATGATTGCACACTCAGTGAAATCTCTAAAGCTGAGATGCAACTAAGTATGGATCATTCCCTGCTGTTTATGCTAATTGTGGCCTAACAATAAACACCAAGAAAACACAGGATCTCTACCAGTCAGCATAAGACCATCCATATGTGTAACATTGGTTACAGCAAATGGAGAAATTTTGAACACTGTTGATAAGGTCACTTACTTTGGGAGTATACTATCTAGGGAGGTCCACATAGATGATGAGGTTGATCCGCTCATTGCCAGAGCTAGCCGTGTTTGGAAAGCTCCAAAGGAAATTTTGGGGATGAAGAGGTATTAGACTGCTTACTAAACTGGAGATCTACAGAACCATTGTGCTGATCTCATTGTTGTATACCTCTGAAACCTGGGCAGTCAAACAGCTCCGTGCCAGGAAACTGAATCGCTTCCATTTTGATTGTCTGAGGAAGATTCAGAAGATCATATGGCAAGATAAGGTACCAGACATTGAGGTCATTTCTTTAGCTAAACTGCCAGGCATTCAAACTCTACTGCAGAGCACAACTCTGACAGGCTGGTCATGATGTTCAAATGTCAAAAATACATTTGCCTAAAAAACTATTTTATGGAGTATTCAAGCAAGGTAGGTGTTCACATGGAGGTTTGTTTTCACTGAGAAGTGACAGATGAGGCTGCACACATAGAATACTGGCTCCTTGAAGGTAGGCACTGTTCTGTTTTTGTCCTTATAACCCATCCTCAGGACAAAACTTTGTACTTTCTTCTTGTTCTTTTGTGGGGGAGATATCAGACCTGTGATTTTACTTGTTTAAGGAAGAAGACTCCTTTTTTTCCTTTTTCTTTTTTTTGGTGGGGCAATGAGGGTTAATTGACTTGCCCAGGGTCACACAGCTAGTAAGTGTCAAGGGTCTTAGGCTGGATTTGAACACAGGTCTTCTTGAATCTGGGGCTGGTGCTTCATCCACTGAAAACACCTAGCTGCCCACAAGAACATTTTTTCTACCAGGGTATGTGGGCACTTTGACTGCAACTCATAGTCTTAGAGTTGCCTAGAGCAACCTGTCCAGCATCCCTCAGACACAAAGGATCTGGGGCAGCATTTGAATCCAAAGCTGGATGGACTACCTCAGGGTGTTCTCTCATTGGAACTTTTCCAGCACAGGCTAGGTGACCATTCATTGGGAGTCGTATAGAAGAAATTCTTGCCTACAAATCAATCAAACTTGAAAGCCTCTGAGATGTTGCTTCTGCCCTTCAGGATCTCCTAGTTTAGGTGGAGAGAGAAAAAAACAATATAAAAGATGCAGTCAACACTTAAGGTCCTGTGCAAAGGGCTGTCATCAGGGCCCATATATTTCCTCCCCCAAGTCATCCTGGACCCCTCATTATCTCTTACCCTCCAAATGCAATTTACATACAGAGCTTGCCAATTTCACCTTTTCAGCATCTCCTGAATATGCCCTCCTTTTCTTCTCTCAAGCTTCATCCAACCTGGTGCAGACACTCTTCACCTCACACTGGATTATTTCAATAGATGCTGGGGAGGGGGGCATGCTCTGTCTCATGTCTCTCCCCGCTCCAATCCATCCTCCATTCAGCCACCAAAGTGATTTTCCTAAAGCACAGCTCCAAACATTCCACCATCTTATTCAATAAAATTCAGTGTCTCCCTCTCACTTTCCAGATGAAAACCAAAATCTTCAAAGCCCTTCATAATTTAGTCCACTCCTACCTTTACAGTCCTATTATACCTATACACTCTCCCCCCATTTTCCACATACTCTGTGATCCAGTCACCCTGATCTCTTTTTCTTTCCTCCTGGGAATTTCCCCTGGCTATCCCTCATGCCTGAAATTCTCTCTTTCCTCATCTCCACATCATGGCTTCTCTGGTTTCCTTCAAATCCTAGCTAATATCCCACCTTCTTTAAGGAGCCAATCCTATGCCCCCTTAAGTCTAGTGCCTTTCATCTATTGATTATCTCCAGTTTGTCCTGCATGGATCTTGTTTGTACATGCTAATTATAATCTGTCCTTCCCAACAGACTGTGAGTTCCTAAAAAGCAGGGACTTTCTTTTGTCTTGCTTTGTAACATGTACATGGAACGTAGTAGGTGATAATAAATGTTCATTGACTGACTGACCTAATGTCTTCTTCTTCCTCTTGCTTTTTGTTTCAGCGCTTGGCTTGGTGACCAGAAGGGAATGTTCACCTACATCTGATACAGTATGTAGCTGTGCTCCAGGCTTTTTCTGCAGGAACATGAGAGATGATGACTGTCAGAAGTGTATGGTTCACCGAGTCTGCAACCCTGGCCAATATGTGAAGTCTAGAGGTGAGCTTGCTCCATCACCATCCACCCAGAGACCCAGAACTATTGTTGCTTCAGGCTGTTGCAATTGAAACCTGAGAAATCCCCAGCCCTACCTCAGCTCTGACTGCGTAAAAAACAAAAAAAATTAATTAAAAAATATATATGTGTATGTGTATATATGTATATATGAGTGTATATGTATGCATGCATACATATATACACATGTATATGCATATATGTATGTGTGTATGTATATACTGAGTGTATATATGTGCTGAGTCCATGTATGTGTGTGTGTGTGCATATATATACATATTTTTTTTTAAGAAATGAGACTTTTGAGGGAAGCTAGGTGTCACAGTGGATAAAGCACCAGCCCTGGACTCAGGAGGACCTGAGTTCAAATCTGACCTCAGACTCTTGACACTTACTAGTTGTGTGACCTTGGGCAAGTCACTTGACCCTCATTGCTCCACCAAAATAAAACAAAACAAAAAGAAATGAGACTTTTATCAAAGAAAGTCACTGAAAAGATTTCTGCTTCCCCTCACCCACCCAACCAATTACCAGATTGCCTTCTAATTTTTGCTGTATTGTTTTTCTTTCTATAAAGATCTTTTAAATTTTGTATAATCAAAACTATCCATTTTATTTTCTGTGATCATCAATCTCCCTCGTCTGATCATAAACTCTTGCCTTATTCACTGATCTGATTGGTAATTTCTTCACTGTTCTCTTTTTTTGTCTATGAAGCACCCTGGTACATCAAATTCAAATTCTCCTGAGTTGGGGGCTTCTAAAATAGGATGAGGGGTCTGGATTTTTGGCAGTCTCTTTTCTGAAGACCTGCCTACTTAAGTACAGAGGGGCTTAGCCCCAAATTGGCCTCAGAGAATAGATGTTTCAGCTACAGCTCTGCAAGGCCATCTGCTAAAATGGAAGGGGATCACAACCAGCACTTGGAGAGAGGACCCAAGCTGCCCAAATCAAAAATCCTTCAAATATTGAAGGAGTGACTTATGTGCCAAGTAAGTCATTGACTTGACCTCTCTGGGCCTCATTTTCCTCTCCTGGAAAATGAGACAGTAGGACTCAATGATTTCCAAGGTCCCTTCTTCCTCTAAAGCCATGATCTTGTAAGTGGGCAAAATCATGTGTATAGTTTCAGATAACTAAAATAATAATAAGTAAAGAAGAACCACTATGTGCCAGAAACTGGGCTAAGTGTTTTACAAATAGTACCTGGGAGTCAAGTGCTACCATTATACTTCTTGTCTAGTATGGGAAGGAGGTGAGCAGAGGTTAGACGACTTGCCCGGTGTCATACAGCTAGTGTCTGAAGCTGTATTTGGGCTAAAATCTTCCCAACTCTGGGCCCAGCACTCTATCTACTGAGCCACCTACCTGCTGGACCTCATTCTTAATCTCCAGCTTCTTTGTAGAAGTGGGGTCTATGTGTATGGAAGACTACACATAATGTTACACTTTTTGATATGTTGATTAGTTTACTGAACTGTTTTTTTTTTCCTTTTTAAAGATTCTCATTATAAGAGATATCTCTCTGGGTAAGGGAAGGCCATAAGGGCTAAGTTGGAGTATAAATCAGGGCTTAATTTATAGCTTTGTTAATTGTTTAGATTTAAGAAAGTGATGGAAAAAATTTAAGTAATGTCAGTGGAACATCAAAAACATTACAATGTGCCATGTTCTTCCCCCCTCCCAAGAATTGATTATTAAATATTTCCTAGTAAAGAGAAAGAAACATTGGGTAATGCAGGTGATGCAAAAACAAAACATACATACATGTGTATATATATATATATATACATATATATATATATATATATACACACATATACATATTAAAAAAAAAAAACAACCTCTTGCCCAAGGCCTGGGGAGTATATCATAGAGTTGTCCCCAATACTCTTTCCTCTGACGCAGCTTCTAGGAAAGGGACCAACCAACCCAGGGGCACAGTTCCACCAGCCATGTTTTGCTCTAATCCTATTGCTATGCTGAGCATCAAATCTCTCATATCTCCTTCTCTTTTAGGCACAAAGAGAAACAACACTATCTGTGAAAAGTGCCCAGCAGGGACATTTTCCCCCAATGGGACCCTTCACTACTGTCTGCCATGGACCAAGTAGGTAGAACACACTCTCTGGAACTTGATTCATTCTTTTTGCTTGTTCATTTATAATATTTTTAACAAAAACTCTGACCTTCACAAACACCAAATATAATAAATGTTTCCATATACAAAGTAGAACAGAAAAACAAAAACAAACAAACAAAAACACTTCCAGACAGGACTGCAGGTAAGTGTTTAACAACGGGATATTTAGGAAATAAATATACACAAGACACACTTTTAAGTTTATTCTGCATGATCAAAATTTTGTTTATCATTTTCTTTAGTCTAGATACTCAACAAAATAACAACTCAAGCCCTATTTTGTAGTATTTGCCAATTTCTGAATCATGGTTATCAATTTACAACTTGCTTACAGTTTGAGCTAATGCCAACACACCTCTGAATGTACATGGAATTATGAATCTCTATTCTACACAGCTCGCATTTCCTTTGGGGCAGCTAAATGGTGCAGTGGATAGAGCACTGGTCCTGAAGTTGGGAGGACCTGAGTTCAAATCCTACTTCAGACACTTACTAGCTGTGCGACCTTAGGGCAGTCACTTAACTCCAATCATCTTAAAAATCTGGGGCCATCTCCAGAGTCATCTTGATAATATATCTTGCTATTGGACCTAGATGGCTCTGGAGAAGAGATTGGGGCTGGCAACATTGCACAACCCTTCTTTACTTAAATCGAATTCATTGCAAGTCATGATATCTGTCATGGTCCTCTTTGAGAATGAAGGACAAACAACAACATTTCCTTTTAGGAAGTGTGACCCTAGGAAAGTTACTTCACTGTTTGTCTCAGTTTCCTCATCTGTAAAATGAGCTGGAGAAGGAAATGGCAAACCACTCCAGTATCTTTTCCAAGAAAACCCCAAATGTGGTCATGAAGAATTGGA
This sequence comes from Dromiciops gliroides, assembly GCF_019393635.1. Taxonomy (NCBI): domain Eukaryota; kingdom Metazoa; phylum Chordata; class Mammalia; order Microbiotheria; family Microbiotheriidae; genus Dromiciops; species Dromiciops gliroides. The sequence continues at coordinate 636,668,952 of NC_057863.1, forward strand.
CATTACTGAAATGAGCAAACAACAACAATTAATTAATGATATAATGATAATAATAGTAATAATAATAATAAGATATGGTGGGGGAAGGGTAATCAGGCTAGAATTTTATTTATCTGCTCCCTTAAATATTAGTAGTCATGGGGATATGACCCAATTTAATCTAACTTCTCATCCCTTTGCCCTTTTGTTAGGGAAGAAGAACCCTAGTAATAATGATATTAATGTAGTGTTAGAGATTCCAAGTGGGGAGAAAGAGAAAACAGAGATACAGAGGCAGAGACAAAGATACAGAGAGAGAGACACTGAGAAAACTCTATGTGTAGCTAAAGTACACCTGTGGTGTTGGCTGCCATATGCCTCATAGGGAAAAAGACTACATATGTCTATATAGCCTTTTTTCCCAACTGCCCTTTTCCAAGGAAGAATTTAATTTCTGTCAACAACAGGAAGTTGCGGCAAGAGACCACTTTGTTCTCAGAGAAAGAAGGTAATGGGCTAGAATTATAAATCTCTACTCCCTTAAATATTAGTAGTCTAGGGGATATGACTGCCTTCAATCTAATTTCTGCTTGCTTTGTCTGATTTTGGAGGAGGAAGGGAAACCCCAAGCTCTCCATCCAAAATCTGATGGCCTTCCCACCTAATACCAATTCCACAATGACCACACATAGCAAAAAGCAAAGAAACCCACTTATCTAAATTGTAGCAAAAGGGAGATCACAGAAGAGATCCATAGGAGAATATTTACCACATAATACAGAGGAAGGAGCTTCCTCATTGGGAGCAAGACAACTCAGCTTAACCCAGAGAGAGGTCTAGATCTCATGCAAAGGGAAACTTCCCCAAGTCTCTAGTGTAGCAAGCTGGGCATGAGGACATGGTGGAGGCTGCTGACTGCTCTCATGTTTCCCAGAGTCTTTTCCATCAGCAACCTGAATTGGGGTTGGCCTCTTCCATCTTCCCTCTTGAAGCTGGAAGCCAAAAGCAATTTGATGCTTGAAGAGTCCCCCAAGACGTTTGAGGAGTCCTGAAAAGAACTGATCATGGTGGACTTCTTCCAGCAACTCTGCCAGGCCAACCCCTCCAGGGAATTTATCTTCACCAATAAGGAAAGTCTCATATCAATTAGCATTGGAACAGGGGTTACAGTAACAACAACAATAGCCAGCATTTACATGGCACTTTCTAGGTATTATCTTATTTGATCCTCATAACCACACTAGGAAATGGGTACTATTATTATCCTCAGTTTACAGATGAAGAAACTGAAGCAAACAGGGGTGTTCCAAACTCTAGGTGCAGCGCTCTGTCCACTGATGTCCATGGGGTCCACTGGACAACCTTGCTATCTCTGGCTCTATGATCTTTTTGAAATGATTTTTATTTTTAGTTTAATTGTAAGACAGCAATTCCATTCCATCCTATTAATTTCCATCTTACTGTTAGGTTAGAAAGTGGGAGGTATAGGACTTGCCTTGGGGTCAGGAACCTTCAGTTCTGTCTCTTAGACATGTTAAGGGTTAAAATTCTAGCTAGTCTGTCTAAAATATCTAATGAGTGGTCGCCAATAAATTATAAGCTTTAGCAAGAGTTAGACTTTTAAGCATTTATTAAGGAGAATACGAATTTGGTAAAGAGAGAGAAAGGCCTAGATTCCTATCTATTAAAGGGAGAGCACATTTCTAGCTCCGCTCTCCACCAGAGTCCAGAGGAAAAAAGAAAACGAGACTGAGCGCCAGTCTCTTCCTTCCTCCTCCCACTAGCCCACGTCACTTCCTGACTCCTGGTCTTGCCCTCAAAGACCTTCCCTTCATGGGCAGAACTCTTCTACAGTAAGTATCCAGCAGGTGGCGTCATTCCAATCGTTACAGTCCCCCCTGTTGTTCCTCAAGAAACAAAATGTTTCCTTGACGGAACAGTAAAAACAATATAATAACTATTGCTAACTAATAATATGTGAACAACAATATAGAAAAGGAAGAGAGGAAAGTTTTGTCCAGAGGGGCGATTTTTTTTGTCCTCATGAACCGACGCTTTGACATTAGTCTTGCAAAGGGAGGGCCTCTGCAGAGAATACATGTTACAGATGGTGTATATTATAACAGAAAGAGAAAAAAACCAACAAAAAGAACAAATCAAAACTGTTCATTTAAAGTCTCTGAAAGTCTTTTCTCAGATGTCCTCTAGGTGTAGTCGTGGAATGGAAGTCTTTTCAGGGGTTGATGTGTGGATACTGGTAATCAGCCAGGAAAATTTCCTACAAAATTGAGCTTAACACAACTTTAAAATAGCTTTGTCAATAAGCAAATCAAACAATGAAAGTTCTCAAAAACATGTCTAAGGGAATTCAGAATCTTAGTTGTTACACATGAAACATATAATAAAACAAAAATTGAAACATTCTTTAAAATTATAATATTACTATAGTCCCCCCTTATGGAGGGTAATTGAGAAGACAATTGATGTGATATTAATTTTTTAAAATAATTTTTATCTTTGTTTCATCACTTTTTGCATCATCTGCCTAATTATCCTCATGCCATTATGAGAAATTAGAAAATCTAATATAATTGGTAACAGGTGTCAAGGCCAAATTCAACACTGTATTTATCATGACACCTGAGATAATTATGGGGGTTACCATAAAAGAACAGAGAAATGATGGGATATGAGCATTCCCACACTTGAGCAATATGTACTGCCCATACAGTATGCCAGGCTTAAAATAGGTGGATGGAATATACGTCCATGCCACCGAACATATTGGAGGAAACTGAGTCAGACTTAATCAGATCCATGGGATTAAGATGTCCATGGCATCAGGCATATAGGAGGGAGCATAGAAGCCAGGTGTAGAAGTGAGATGGGTGGGATGAATACTTCCAGTCATCTGTACAATATTGTGGGGAAAAAGAGAATAAAATATTAAACCAAGAGAATCCAACCTCAACATTTGTCAAAAGCTGTTCCCTCGGCCATACCTTGACTTCATGCATGTCTCCCCTCATGTGACAGTTCAGTGTCTGCTCTTGCATGTATTCCTCTTGTGATTGGATGGCATCTTGGCCAACTGGCATCTGATAACTCAGAATAAAGGCAATTAATGTCTTAAATGATAAGTTCCCATAATCCAAGTCTCATATGGATTTAAAATTGAGGATAATAAATGATTGCAAAAAATGTGAATACATCTTGACTCAAAATATAATATATAATTATGCAACAATTTCAAATAATACCCTTTTTTTACTTAGTATACAATTACTTTTGTGAAAAATCAGAACATACTTAAATACAAGTTAAAGCACAACAGAATCTCAAAGAACTTTTTTTTTTGAAAATAGAAAACTTTTACAAATGTTCCCCTCTTTTTTTTTTTTTTTGAATATGCTTATCAAAAATAATACTTCTAGAATCAATTTACACTTGCCATGGCAAACAATTTGCCAGGGAAATGCTTTAAAGAGTTTGATCAAATAATCAGTTGAGAAAAAATAACAAAAACAAACAACTCAGAATATGGGAGCACAATACTCCTAGAATTAACATTGTATAATAAAATCAAAACCATCTTGCAATGTTTCAAAATTAGATAGACAAATGAATAGAAGAAAATACACATGGAACAATAAAATACAGTGAAATTCAAACTAAGGAAATCTAAATGAATATGAACTTAATATCAATAAGAGTATTATAAAATATAAACTTGATCACATGACCATAAAAAGCTTTTACAAATATTCTCCTTGTTTTAGAAACTAAGTATAAGACACAATCTCAAAAGCATGAAAATCTCTATGAAAATAAACCCATACCATTAATTTCAAAATGTATATATAATAGCATAGAAATCCTATGTAACCTCTGAACTGATACTAATAATCTGAGTGAATTCAGAACACTCTTGATTCCGATATCTAAAATCCCCAATACTCATATCAATACCTTGCTGCTTACTTCTACATTTCTGTAAAATATATACCCTTCCATGGCAAAAGAAGCAGAGTCTTGAACTATGTTGATTGTCATTCTTATTCAGCTTAAGTTTTTCTTCTTTAACCCCTCTATATTGTCTGTCGGGCTTTTCACCATACAAATGCTTTATAAGATTACTAATTAAAGACAAAAGCAGGTTAGCAAAATTATGAACAAAACGAGCATATCTGGAATTTAAAGAGTTTTCTAAGATTGTCTCAAAAGCACAGTCAGGCCGGGGAAGGGCTGAGCCTGAAGCTGCAAATGCAGGTAGAAAAAGTTGAGCATGCGCATCAGATCTCTGGACTTCCCAGGCAGGGGAAGCTATGGGCTTGGCCATAGGAGGAGTAGAGGGTGGGGTCTGGAGAGGAGGGGAGGGACCAGAGCAATTTGAATCAGACTTGATTTTGAACTCAGGCCTGGATTCCTCTTCCCCCACTTTGCCTCCAGGTGCTAGGGGATTAAAAGCTTCTAGAGGGTGGGTCATTGCCTCCAAGCATGCAAAATTAAAGCAACAATTACTGTTAGAACTGGGAAAAGCTGCGGGAATCTCTTCAGGTTTCTCTGAAAAAGCATGGTTGGGAGAGGGAGAGATATTTCCTTGTGTGAGTAAGTTGCTGGCTCTTTTAACAAAAATAAAAAGAAAAATAGAAAATCCACAAAAACAAAGCATTAACATGATCTTATCTCCCATTTGTCTGGTTAAACAGACTAAAATCAAAAATAGGATAATTAGGGAGTTTAAAAGGTCCATTCGAAAAAAATTTAAAGGGAAAACACAGCCAGTGCGCCAGTACTTAGCAGTTTAAAGGGTAGGAGAAATTTCTTACCCAACCGGAAGATCAGAAGTGAGGTTCAGCTTTCCTCTTCGTGGTCAGCCATCTGTTAAGGGTTAAAATTCTAGCTAGTCTGTCTAAAATATCTAATGAGTGGTCGCCAATAAATTATAAGCTTTAGCAAGAGTTAGACTTTTAAGCATTTATTAAGGAGAATACGAATTTGGTAAAGAGAGAGAAAGGCCTAGATTCCTATCTATTAAAGGGAGAGCACATTTCTAGCTCCGCTCTCCACCAGAGTCCAGAGGAAAAAAGAAAACGAGACTGAGCGCCAGTCTCTTCCTTCCTCCTCCCACTAGCCCACGTCACTTCCTGACTCCTGGTCTTGCCCTCAAAGACCTTCCCTTCATGGGCAGAACTCTTCTACAGTAAGTATCCAGCAGGTGGCGTCATTCCAATCGTTACAGACATAGTAAGCTCTGTCTCCCAGGCAGGTCCCACCACCTTAGTGCCCTGGTCAACAATCTAAGGCTCTCCATTCCTGACAATTCCTGCATCAGGGGAAGGCATTTCTATACTAGGGAATTCCCCACACTGATGAAATTTCAGTTCTAGGCCTCTCAAAAATAAAACAAAACAGCATTGTCTCCTGGTTCTATTGAGTAAATCTTTTTGGATGCAGACTCTGCACACACTGGCTTTCTAGCCAATCCAACCTGGATTCCTTCCCTCCTAGCTTTTTGTGTTATCTAGGAATTTGAGAGGCATGCACCTCTGCCTTTATCCAGACTGTAAATAAAAGCACAGCTGGCCCTGCATCTTTCTCTCTGTTTGGGCGGCTCTGCTCCTTTTTCTGTAAGCTTCTTTGCTGCTGAGTTGCATGGCTGATTGCAAGTTGGGGAGTAGTTGGATCACTCAGTTTTGATGGGCTGATGGGAATGAATTCATGTTCAATGACACGTGTTCTCATTTGTCTTCCCAGCTGTAGTACCCAGGGTTTATCTGAAGAAAAGCCAGGCACCGACACCACTGATGCATTATGCTCATCCCAAAGTAACCTTGGATATAAATCTATCCCCATTTGCATCACTGGCATCATGCACGTCATTTGCATAGTTGTCACCACTGGCGTCATTGACATCATTGGCATAATGTGCACCATTGTCATGGTTATTTATTGCTTTTATGATATAGGAGGTACAGAGGAGGTAAGCAAAGACATAATGAAGGGGGAACAGTGGGAACTTTGCCACAGGACATTGTATTTAGAGGGCTCTGACCCAAATTGGAGTCCTTTGGGATTGTAGAAACGACAGATTTTAGGACTATTCATTCATTCAGTGAATCTAGGGAAATGGCATCTAGAGGCAGAGAAAGGCTTCCCCCTGTCCCCAGCTTTCCTCCTTCCTCCCCCTCCTCTTTCCCATTGTAAAAAAAAATTAACTTAACTTAGCTAATCTAAAAAATTTATAACTGTACTTATATGAAAAACTATAAGTTTAGAAAAATTATAATTGGGCCATAAGTCCCATCTGGGTCACCATTCGAATGTAAAAATATTCTAACTGACTAGCTGGGCCTAATTTGGGGGGATTAATCTGACTGCAGGTGTGATCTAGGGACTTTTGACTAGATGCTTATCTGACTGCTATTAATTTAATATGGGCCGTTTATAAAATTTCTCCACACTGCTCTGCTCCCAAATTGATAAGCAAAAGATTAAGAAGCCTCTTAATTAAATAATCAAAGCAGAATTTATTTATAAAAATCAATGTAAATGATAAGAGTTAAGAAATGCAAATTATACAACCTATCTGCTTTTAATATAATAAGGGCCTTTGCTGCCTCTTGCCTTAGGGTATGCTCCAGCTTTCTCCAACTCTCACTCTTTTTCTCCTTCACTCTAGCTCCCCTGTGCTTTCACTTTCACTGCTCAGCTCCTTTCTTCTAACTCCAAGCCCCTTTCGCTTTGTCGACTCCCCCCTTACCATCTAACTATCCTCTCTGTAAAGCTACGCTGAAGCCCTGCGTCTTTCTCTCTCACTAACCTTCTCTTAGTCCTCCAGCATCCTCCCCTTGAAAAGCCCCCACTGAATAGCCCCCTGCTTCACTCTTTAACTTCTTTCTCACTACCGTAGCAGTGAACCCTTGAAAAGCCCCTTACTTACTGCTCCTTCCTCTGTCTTTCTCCTCTCTTGCTTTCTCTATCCTCCTTGTACTGCCCCCCCTTCTCTCTTGTCAGCCCCTTTTTATTAACCTGTTCTCCCGGGTGAAACTTGGGACTGGCCACCCCCAGGGTCAGCCAAGCCCCGTGCTTCAGGAGCCCAAAGCTGTGGCTGGGCGAAGCAAACCCCAGCATCCCTGAGGGTTTTCGTGTGCCTTTCTTCTGTGCAAAGGGGGTCATGCCCATGGCTCGGGGTTTTCATCTGCACAGCTTAGCCCAGCTCAGAGCCCCCCTCCCCCCCTGCAGCTGAAGTGGAGGGGGAGGGGCCCTGGCCCCTCTTACACAGAAAAAACCCCTGAGGGCCTAAGGCTTTTTAATCTCAGCTCAAAGGCAGGGTCCCCAAATGAAAATAAATTCCCACACCATTTAACTGAGGATGAGCTTGACTCAGGGTCAGTTTGTGGTATGTACCCTCAGGCACAGAGATTCCTAGTTAAAGAAGTCAATTCAGCTTTTGAATTTATCTCAGAAACCATCCGTTTTTTTTGGTTTTTTTGTTTGTTTGTTTGTTTGGGTTTGGGGGTGGGGGAGGTTAGTGAGGCAATTGGGGTTAAGTGACTTGCCCAGGGTCACACAGCTAGTAAGTGTTAAGTGTCTGAGGCCGGATTTGAACTCAGGTACTCCTGACTCCAGGGCTGGTACTCTATCCACTAAGCCACCTAGCTGCCCCAGTGGCCTACTGTTTGCAGAGCATTGTGGTCAGGTGCCAAGGAGAATGCAGAGTTCAATTCAATTCAATAAACATTAAGCTACTCCTCTGTACAGACACTGTACAACAGTAAAACAGTTCCCATTTTAAATGCTGGTGGTAGAATTCACCATGGACATAAAGAAGCCGACTGTACAAGATAAAGGCAAAGTCTTTTAGCTTGAGGGAGGAGGAAGAACACATCAGAATGAGAGTTCCTCAAAGGTGAGGGCTCTCTCCTTTTTGTCTTTGTATCTCTGGCACCTAACATGGTTCATGGTATATAGTAGTTGCTTAATAAATGTGTTTTTTTTAATTGATTGATTGATGCAAGCTTTGTTCTCATAGAACCCACAGAAATTAGAAAAGGTCCTTCTAGTTTTCAGAAGTTATTACTTTGGTGATTATAAGTTTAGAAATAGGAGTATCGGGGCAGCTAGGTGGTGCAGTGGATAGAGCACCAGCCCTGGAGTCAGGAGTACCTGAGTTCAAATCCAGGTTCAGACACTTGACACTTACAAGCTGTGTGACCCTAGGCAAGTCACTTAACCCCAATTGCCTCACCAAAAAAAAAAAAAAAGAAAAAAGAAATAGGAGTATCCTAGATTGGTGTGAATCTTCCCAATGTCAACTGTACAAATATCTAATGCAATATCCAGGCCCTCTGTCTAGACTGAGGCTGTATGGAACAACCCTGGGAACCCTGCCCTGGAAGTTGGGCATGATTATTGAGGAAGATGGAGAGGAGGATAGACTGGGACAGAGGGGCTGTGGCCAGACCTGTAGAACAGGGCTTAGCAAATGATTGGTGTGTAACCTGAGGCTCTTCCTGGTCTAGGACTTAGAGCATTGCTCAGGATGAGGAGATATGTATAACTGATGGAAAACCTAAGAAGTGAGCACATTATCCAGAGGTTCAGTGGCTGTGGGACCTCAGACAAGTCTTACCTTTCTAAGCTTCAGAGGATCACAGTGTAGTTGTAGGCTCAAGTATTTAAACTGGAAAAGGCTGAGATGTCATTCAGTTAGATCTATCAGTTTTGCAGAGAAGGAACCTGAGGCCTAGAGCTTTTAGGTAGAAGCAAGGTGAAGCAGTGGAGAGAGTGCCAGGCCTGGAGTCAGGAAGATCTGAGTTTAAGTCCAGCCTCAGACACTCACTAGCTGTGTGATCCTGGGCAAGTCACCTAACTCTATTTGCCTCAGTTTTGACATCTGTAAAATGAGCTAGAGAAAGAAAAGGCAAATCACTTTAGTATCTTGGTCAAGAGAACTCCAAATAGGGTCATAAAGAACTGTATATGACTGAGAAATGATTAAACAACAGCAACAAAATCTGCCAGGGAACATGCTAAATGCTGGGGATATAAGAACCCTTAGTCCTTGTCCTCAGATAGCTCACATTCTAATGAGGAAGACCACCATGTATATACAATGTATTTAGTGATAAATGAGAGGTTCTGTCACAGGGAAGGCATTTTCATTAAGAGGACTGGGAAAGATCTCTTGCGGAAGGTGGAATATTTGCTCTCTTAAAATGAAGGGAGAGGGATAGGGAACAAAGGTAGTGACTTCTCAGAGCACTCCCCCAATTCCCTCCAAATTCCTTCAGATAATGCAATAGGACAATTCCTGGAGCAGCAGAAGCCATAAAAAGACAGGGTGAGATCATTTTCTAGCCAAAGACAATTTGGAGGGTCGGCAGGAAAGATCTGTTGTATAGGATGGAGAGGGGGGAACCCAAGCACAGCAGTGCTGTGAAGATCCAGCCCTAGGCCATTCATGCCAGAGAGGAGTCTTGGTGTCAGTGGCAGCAGAGGCTGTCTCTGGGTCTCAGCCCATGGATGGTGAGGGGGGTCAAGTGATTGGCCAGGGTTAGATTACAGGGATCTCTGCTGGTGCTGAGGCAGAACTCTTGTTTTGCTTGGGCTTGGATACAGGTTATAGTCTTGTTCCAGGTGGGGGATTGGTGCAGGCATGCTAAAGCCTTTAGCCATAATGGAACTGTATACTTCTGGGTCAGAGGGCAAACAGGCCTGTGGTTGTTTTCAGAAAACAGCACAGAAAAGGGGAATGGTGAACCTGCCACTTTTTAAATTATATCACCTGGGACCCCCTGAAGCTTGGGACAGTGCCCTACTTTAAGAAGAAGTCAAAAGTCAAGAAATAGGCTGGCAAAATGAGCAGACAGAAAAAGCTGCTGATCCTAGAAAGTTTCTTTGGTGATAATAAAGATCAAAACACACCCTCATAAGAAGATAACAAAGTCAAAGCTCCTACATCCAAAGCTTCCAAGAAAAATATGAATTGGTCTCAGGCCATAGAAATGCTCAAAAAGAACTTTGAAGAGAAAGTAAAAGGTAGAGGAAAAAATGTAGAGAGAAATGAGAGTGATGCAGGAAAGTCACAAAAAAAAGTCAACAGTTTGAAAAGCCAAATGGAAAAGGAGATACAAAAGCTCTCTGAAAAAAATTGCTTAAGAATTAGGATTGAACAAATGGAAACTGATGACTTTATGAGAAATCAAGACACAATAAAAAAATAGAGGGCAATGTGAAATATCTCCTTGCAAAAACAGCTGACCTGTAAAATAGATCCAGGAGAGATAATTTGAAAATTATTGGACTACCTGAAAGCCATGATCAGAAAAAGAGCTTGGACATCATCTTCAAAGAAATTGTCAGAGAAAATTGCCTTGATATTCTATAAGCAGAAGGCAAAATAGAAATTGAAAAAATCTATCGATCACCTCTTGAAAGAGATTCAAAAATGAAAAGTTCCAGTAATATTATAGCCCAATTCCAGAGCTCTGAGGCCAAGGAGAAAATATTGCAAGCAATCAAAAAGAAACAATTCAAGTATTATGGAGCCAGTCAGGATAACACAAAATCTAGCATCTTCTACATTAAAAGAGGGGAGGGCTTGGAATATGACATTCCAGTGGGCAAAGGAACTGGGACCACAACCAAGAATCACCCACCCAGCAAAACTGTCTATAATCTTTTAGGAGAAAAAGTGGGAATTCAATGAAAGATAGGACTTTCAGGCATTCTTGATGAAAAGACCTTAGCTGAATGGAAAATGTGACTTTCAAATACAAGGACCTGGAAAAACACAAGAAGGTAAACAGGAAAAAGAAATTATAAGGGATATATTAAAAGGTTAAACTGTTTACATTCATACAGGTGATGATACTTGTAATTCATAAGAACTTTAGCATTATTATGATAGCTGAATAGAGTTTATTTAGACAGAGGGCACAAGTGTGAGTTGAATATGAAGACATTATATCTTTAAAGTATTTATTTTTGGGATGGCTAGGTGGTGCAGTGGATAATGCATCACCCCTGGATTCAGGAGTACCTGAGTTCAAATCCGGCCTCAGACACTTGACACTTACCACCTGTGTGACCCTGGGCAAGTCACTTAACCCCCATTGCCCCACAAAAGAAGAAGAAGAAAGTATTTATTTTTTTAATTAATTTTTTTGTGGGGCAGTCAGGGTTGGGTGGCTTCTCCAGGGTCACATAGCTGTTGATATTCGGGTGTCTAAGGCTGGATTTGGGCTTGGGTCCTCCTGGATCCAGTGCTGGTGCTGTGTCCACTGAGCCACCTAAATGCCCTATGATGATATCTTTAAAAAATAAAATTAAAGGGTGAGAGGAATACACTGGGAGAAAGGGGAAGGGAGAGGTGGAATGGAGTAAAGTAGATTACATAAAAGAAGCAAGAAAAAGCTTATAATGGAGAGGATGATGGAGGAGGTGCAAGGGAGTGAGTGAGCCTTACTCTCCTCAGAATTGGCTCAAATAGGGAATAAAATACACACTGAATTGGATATAGTAATCTATTGTACCCTGAAGGAAAGTAAGAGGGGAAGGGGGTGGGGGGTATGAAAGAAGAGAGGGCAGATTGGAGGAGGAGACAATCAGAAGCAAAACACTTTTGATGAGGGATAGGGAAAAAGAAAATAGAAAACAGAGTAACTATCAAGGGGAGGAAATAGGATGGTTCGTAACTATGGACAGCTAGTAACTATGGAAAAAAATTTGAAGCAAGCTTGTCTGATAGGCCTCTGTTCTCAAACACATAGAGAACTGAATCAAATTTGTTAAAATGGGAGCCATTCCCCAATTGATAGATAATCAAAAACATGAAGTTTTCAGATGAAATAATTAAGGCCATATAAAAAAAATGCTCTAACTCACTATTGATTGGAAGGATTCAGGTAAAAAAAAAAAATTCTAGGTAATGCTTCATACCTACTGAATTGGATAGTGGGACAGCAGAGGAAAATTACAAATGTTGTAGGGGATATGGGGAAAATGAGACATTAATATAATCTTAATAAACTGATTCAAACATTCTGTAGAGCATTTTGGAACTATGGCTTAAGGGGTATAAAACCATGCATACTCTTTGACCTAATAATACCACTACTAGGTTGACATACTAAAAGAGATCTTTTGAAAAGGTTGAATTCAAAATTGAGGTGATGGCCATCAATTGGGGAATGGCTGAAAAAATTGTGGGATGAGATTGTGATGGAATACTATTGTGCTGTAAGAAATAATAAGCATGATGCTATCAGAAAAAACAGGAAAGATATACACGAACTGATGCAAAGTGAAATGTTCTGTATACAAAATAACAGCAATATTGTAAGATGATCTGCTGTGAATGATTTAGTTATTGTCTGCAATTCAATGATCCAAGACAACTCTGAAGGACTTATGAAAAATGTAATCCATCTACAGAGAAAGAACTGGTGGTATCTGAATACAGATTGAAGAATAATTTCTTTGTTAATTCATTTTCCTAAATTTTTAAAATCTGTTTAATGAGGAGATGTTTTGCATGACTACACATGTATAACTTATATTGAATTGCTTGAATTCTTAAGGGGGGAGTTTGGAGGGAGTGAGGAAAAGAATGTGGAGCACAAAGTTTTAAAAATCAATGTTAAAATTTGTTTTTACATATAATTTGGGAAAATAAAATTCTAAATTGAAAAAAAAAGAATCAAGAGGTGATGGCAATTATAAAAAAGCGATATAAAAAATTAACCTGAACAGGTAGCCATGTGGGTGCTCTCTCTTGCTTGGGGACCACATGCTGTTTCTCTTGGGTCTCTCTCTTGGGATCACATGCTCATTCTAGGAGCCCACATGCACTGTCTGGGGAATAGGAGAAACTAAAGCAGATGCGTGGCCAATCCCTTACCAGTAGAAATTGATAAACTGATAATATGATACCCCCCCCCCAAAAAAAGAAATAATAAGGAGTAGTGGGGATTTAATAAGGTCTTAATACAAATTTATCCTAAAAGATTGATGGATGTAATTATTCACATGACATAATCTTATTGAAACTGAAGTCAAAGTGGATAGGAGCTCTTAGGATAGTATAGCCTCATAGCAAATAGAAGGCCCTTAACAAGTGCATGTTGATTGATTGCCCAAAGTCACACAGGTCATGTCAGAGGAATTATATGAACCCAGGTATATATATATATATATATATATATATATATATATATATATATATATATATATATATATATATATATATATATATATATATATATACATGAAAACCACAGGTACAAACAGAACATGAGAACCCAATTTTTTACTTGGCATTATTCAATCCCCCATTAGGATGATGAGATACCTACTACTAAGGAATTTCAGAATCCTTTTAATAAGAATATGGACTCCAATACAAAAATGAATTCATATAAAAGTTGCCAGATTAACTTCATTTGTAACAAAAGGTTCAGAGATGTTATACAAAAATACATCTTGTAGCCATGTTCAAATGAATAACCCTAAAAAGTGCATGTCTCTTTAAGGCATTTGCAAAATAGTCTATAAGGTATGCTGATATCCCTTTCCTTAAGACAGAACTGAGAAAATGGTGATAGTAAGTGAATAATAAAATCATTTCCTGATTTCAAAAATTTTTATATCATTTGTCTAATTATCCTCATACTAATGTTAGAAATTAAAGGACCTTATCTCACATAGAAATATATAACTAGTTTCAGATATCAAGGCTCAATATTTAACTGTTAATTGTTTGGAATATAGAAAGGACTAGAATTCCAGGCTAAGTAGCTCAAATCTTATACCTGCATCTCACCACATTAATGCAGATGTAGTCCAGCATTAAGCTAAGAGATAAAGAACTAATATAGTGTTCATCACATGACAACTGACATGATTATAGAAAGTTACCATAAAATAATAAGGAAATAATTATACGGTAAGGGAATACATTTTTCCTGTAATTTTACAAAAGTTGTTCAGATGGCCAATTGCATTGAACCAAGACTAAAGTCAGCCTGGTGGAATATTTTCCATTCCATGTGTCATATTGGGGAAATTGAGTCAGGAGCCTTTGCCAATAGTCATTCTCCCAGACTTTCCCATGAGAACTCCATCTGCAGTTTATGCATGTAAAACACCATAGGGTTGCTGGAATCATTGTTCTGTGGCTCAGTAACATTCCTTGATAATCATACCTGGAGCCAAATTCAGTCCCATAATGTCTTTAATAGTAAATTCCAATAATCAGTGTTTTGGGTGAATTCACTTCTCAAGGTTCACATATCCTAGATAAGTATTGATTACAGTCTCACATTGATAACAGAAATGAAAAAAAAAATCACATGATATGAGTAATCCAAACAACCTCCAAATAATGCCATAGGACAATTCCTGGAGCAGTAAAACCCACAAAAGAACAGGCTGAGAGCATTTTGCAGCCAATGATGTCTTACAAGGTCAGCAGGAAGGGACTGCTGTGCCAAGGCAGGAGTAGAGCCCAAACCCACAGTCACACTGATACAGATCCAGTCCCAGGCAGACCAGGGCAGGGAAAGAGATCCCCAGAGCCTCTGAATCAGTTGCAGTGCCAGTGTCGTCTGGAGCTAAGGTCATGGTCTGGTGAGAGGGCTGAGTGGTTGGCAGGGGGGAGATTATAGGAGTCTCTGCTGGTGCTGAGGCAGAACTTGGGTTTTTCACCCCTGCTGGTATAACAATTAGAGTGATGCCACCTGCAGGAGAGTTACTGTAGGAAAGCTCCACCATGAGGAGAAGGCATCTGAGGGCAAACCATGCAGCTTTTCCTTGGCATCAGGAAGTGACGTTTGATCGTGGGTACTGTTTATCAAAGCTACCAGCCAATTAGCTTGCAGCAGTGTGTATATGTGGATGGGATGTTCCCAGTTTCAGAGGAGGCTTCTGTGAGGAAGAAGGAAGCATTGTCCTTTTTTGTTCTTACAGAGGTGGAGGAAAAAATGGGAAGAGGAAATGCAATCTGAATTACTGGAGGGAATTCCCAAACAATGGGTCCCTCCATTTTCCTGAAATCACAAATCCTTCCCACATTCACACACATAGGAAATGAAATTATGGCTCAGGTGATAGAAATGACTTGCAGGGGTTTGTAGGGAAGTCCTGTTTACACAAATTCAGCATTCTTTCATAGTAAATTACATTTATATTATACAGTGTCAAATCTAAGCTCAGGTACTTATTTTCTCTGCAACCCTGGGCAAGTCACTTAATCCTGTTTGCCTCAGTTTCCTCATATGTAAAATGGGCTGGAGAAGGAAATGGCAAAGCACTCCAGTGTCTCTGCCAAGAAAACCCTAAATAGAGTCACAAAGATTTGAACATAAATGACTCAACAACTAACGAAGGGGATAGGGCTTATAATCACACAATTTCAGAGTCAGAAATGATCATAGAACCTATCTAGTTCAACTCATACTCCGAAATGGTAAGAAAAAAAATGAAAGTTTTTTAACAGTCGGTTAGGATAACTGAAAGACGCCAGTTTTTGAAGGACCACCCTTTCAGGGAGGAGACCAACGGCATGAGCTACACACGCCAGTGCGCCTGCTGCACACATCAGACTGCCTGCTATGCACTCGACTTCCGGGGTGCAAGCTTAAAAGGCAAGGAGAGAACGTAAGTGGGGGCTTTTTTCCTGCTCTGCTGGTCTCCTGACTGGGCTGCACAGACTGATGCTGACGGAGTTCGACTCGGCCCGGCTCGTGGTTAGCAGCAGCACGCGCTTGACATGGTCTCTCTCTCTCTCCCCAAAGGTGGCACTGTGGCTTTTGGTGAGTTTTATACGGAATATAGACTAGACTTAAGACGATTTGTATTGCATTTCTACTTTCCTATCCTTCTAATCAACATCACCTTGTGACTACCATACAATAAAAGCTCTAACTAGAAAACCAGAAGCTTCTTCCATTTACTAGTCTGGGAGATAAATTAAGGGAAAGGTTAAAGAGGGGAGATTTATGATCTAATATCCAATTTGAAATCTCACAGAAAGAATCCCCATTGCCACACAAACTTCCTTTTTTTACAAATTAGGAAACTGAGGATGAGGTCATACAGCTAATGAGCATCTTCAACTTTTGGGGGGAGAACATCAGTAAGGAGAAACCCCCTCCCTCCCAAAGCAGTTCATTCCACTTTGGGACCAACTTTGGTGTTGTTAGATAGTGGATTATTAGAGTGGTTTTTTTCCCCTGACATCTAGCCCAATTTGCCACTGCTACCTATCATTCTCTCAGGAGGAAATTGGTGGTGGTGCTCCTTAGGTATTCCTCTTTAAAGAATTACACCCTCTGGCACACAAGCTGATTAGAATAAAATAGTCTTTTATTTTGCGTCCTAGAGAAAGTTGACCAATGGCTTAGAGAACACATGATTCCCTGAAACACATTTTTCCTCGACTGGAAGGTAGGCCAAAGCCTGTATAGAAGACAAAGGGTGGCCAGATGATGGGGTGAACATCTGACTGTGGAAAATTTCCTTTGGGGGTGGGGAAAGCTTGAGTGAAGGCTTGAATGAGAGGATTTCTAGAGTTATCTCTATCCGCTTCCTCCTATCAGGTAGCAGCCACACTTAATAGGCTTATCTCTCTTATGTCTCAAGGTGTGTTCCTCCTTTAGCTAGTGGGCCAGTTTAAACTTTTTTTTTTTTTAAAGTGAGGCAATTGGGGTTAAGTGACTTGCCCAGGGTCACACAGCTAGTAAGTGTTAAGTGTCTGAGGCCAGATTTGAACTCAGGTCCTCCTGACTCCAGGGCCGGTGCTCTATGCACTGTGCCACCTAGCAGCTCCAGTTTAAACTTTTAATAGTCCCAAATACCTTGATATGTCCCAACCCCATAACAATTCCTACCTCTGTTCTCTGTCAAGGGCAAACCCCATCTAATTTCTCTGCCACAGGACAGACAGCCTTGCTCTTTTCCATACTAAACCTCCCCTGATCCTTCCACCTGCCCATATAGGGAACCATGGCCTGGGTGCCCCTTCCCATTCTTGCTGCCCTCTTGTGATCACCTTTTACCTTATCAATGTCCTTCCTGAACCATGAGGCCCAGAACTGACCACAGTCTTTGAAAGGGGTTTTGGTCCATCATCAAGGAAAGGGACCCTGGGAAGCCAGAGTGGAGCCTTTGCATCCTTTCCTATGAGGGACCTAAGGCCAAGAGGGATGTAAGGACAGAGGCCACCTCACCACCCACCCAGCCCCAAGGGACCTCTTGAGTCTCCTCTCCCTGACTGCTTTCCCAAGAGAAGCAGCTTCAGTAAGAATGGGTGACTAGGGCGGGGGGGGGGGGGCGGCGCAGCTAGGTGGCACAGTGGATAAAGCACTGGCCCTGGATTCAGAAGGACCTGAGTTCAAATCCGGCTCCAGACACTTGACACTTACTAGCTGTGTGACCCTGGGAAAGTCACTTAACCCCAATTGCGTCACCAAAAAAAATAAAAAAAGAATGGGCAACTGGCCACCTAAGCGTGACACAGATGCTTCTTTACAAATCCTTTTTCTCTGCAAACTTGTCTGAGACGTTGAGGGAAAAGAGAACCTGCTCTTGACTTTTTCTTCCTGTTATAGGGTAGGGAATTTAGCTCTCGGTGTGGGCTGTGACAAATCTACTACCAGCAACTTCCACATTATCCTCTGGGCTTACTGGAGAAACTGTGACCATCCAAATCCTGGTGCCAGGTCAGCTTCATCGGCCTTACACCTATGTGGAGCTCAGGTTGGTTTCCTTTTGGCCTTGGAGTAGAAGACTTGTTTTTAGTAATTCAAAGGAAGAAACAATGCCAGAATGTTGAGGCTGATCCTTTGAAAGGAGTTTCTCAATCAGGGATGGATCCAGAATTGGACTTGAAAAATGTGTGATGGACCCTCCCCCTGGCTCTGAGATCAGCTCCCACACCCAGTCCCAGCATATTAGAAGCCTTGAGGAGCCCAGCCTACCAGAGGAGTGGGACACTTTCCATGTCTGAGTGGCTTTTTATGCACAAGGACAAAGTTTTTCTGCAGCCTCTTTCCTTCCTTGCAAGCAGTCAATTAATATACATGGCAAAAGCCAGGAAGCTGGCAGGTATGTTCAGCTTCTTTTCCAACCTGCCTATGTCCCCTGAGGATCTAAACCACTCCTATGTGGTGGGTGGAGGGTTCAGTGGTGGTTTTGACCTTGTGCCCTTCCTGGGATGGCAGAGCTTACTTCAGTGGAAATGGGATCTGCTAGAGGGTAACAGACCTTGATGGGATGACTCTTGGGGTGTTGGATTCTCATTCTGTTGTTGGGGTCCAAGGTCCCCATTTTTCTTTCATCATCACATGTTTTGGTCTTCTAATTTAATAAATGATCATCTACATGAATATTAAAATGTAGAATCAAAAGAAATTATGAAATTATTGCCTCCTTATTCATGGCAACTCTTACACATCCCAAGAACATATGAATTTCTCAGACTTCCTGGTCGTTCATATTTCCATCTCCATGTTGTTGTTGTTTAGTTGTTTTTCAGTTGTGTCTGACTCTTTGTGATCCCATCCAGTTTTTTTTTTTGTGTGTTTTTTTTTTTTTGGTAAAGCTACTGGAGTGGTTTGCCATTCCCTTCTCCAGCTCCTTTTATTTGTTTGTTTGTTTGTTTGTGGGGCGATGGGGGTTAAGTGACTTGCCCAAGGTCACACTGCTAGTAAGTGTCAATTGTCTGAGGCCGGATCTGAACTCAGGTACTCCTGAACCCAGGGCTGGTGCTTTATCCACTGCGCCACCTAGCTGGCCTCCAGCTCATTTTACAGATGAGGTGAGGAGGGAGGGCATACCATACCACTGCACCAAGGCATGTAGTCAGAGGATGGAATGCCATGCACAGAGAATAGAAAGTTGGCCAGTTTGGCTGAAATGGAAGTGGATCAAGAGGGCTGATGGGAGGTAGGAATGGCCTTTAAGCACCAGGCTAAGGAGTTTTCAGTTTTCTTTTAGAGACAATTAGTGCCACCAAATTTTTTTGAGTAGGGGAGTGAGGTGGTCAGAATGGTGTTTTATGAATGTCACTTTGTCAGCTGGATGGAGGACAGGGTTCAAAAGCAGAGAAACTAAAAGCAAAGTGGTCAGAATCAGTTCAGCTAAAAAGAGACCCAGGGAAAGGCAGTAATAGTAAATGAATTCTGAAAGTCATGAGATCTGAGTCTCATTTCTCCACAGTTGCATTACACAGCATCCAACACAATGGGCCTCAGAGATCTGTGGACATGGAGGCAGCTAGTGCAGAAGATGGAGTACAGAAAGACCTGAGCTCAGATACAGCACACTTGCTGTGTGCCCTGGGTGTAAGAAAATAATTATTAATAATGGACTTTTGGGGGACACAGGGACCCCTCCACTTGAAGGCTTAGCTCAGAAATTTTAGCTAATCCCTTTTAGGACCAGCCCAAGAGCCCAAGTGTGGATCCTTAGAAATTGAGATTGAGTAGATGAGATTAGCCTTACCTGGACTTCATCTGCCTTGTCCTTCAGAGATGGTCTTTTTACACACTTCCCCATTAAGTCATTACATCATTAGGTCACAGGTAAAGCTCATTTTAATATGAACCACTCTCAGGTCACATCAATTAGCTTCCAGTGGTGTGTAAGAGCCACCCCTATCAAAGGAGGGAGGGGTGGAGTGGAGTGGGGTGGGAAGAGGAGAGGGGAGGAGAGGGGAGGGGAGGGGAGGGGAGGGGAGGGGAGGGGAGGGGGGTGGACTGCAGCAGGCTTGCTTTCCTTAGCTCTTTTGCACCTGTGACACATAAGCAATAGGCTTTCTCTCTCTCTCTCTCTCTCTCTCTCTCTCTCTCTCTCTCTCTCTCTCTCTCTCTCTCTCTCTCTCTCTCTCTCTCTCCCTCTCTCTCTCTCCCTCTCTCTCTCCCTCTCCCTCTCCCTCTCCCTCTCCCTCCCCCTCCCTCTCTCCCTCTCTCCCTCTCTCCCTCTCTCCCTCTCCCCCTCCCTCCCTCTCCCCCTCTCCCCCTCTCCCTCCCTCTCCCTCCCTCTCCCTCCCTCTCCCTCCCTCTCCCTCCCTCTCTCTCCCTCTCTCTCCCTCTCTCTCTCCCTCTCTCTCCCTCTCTCTCCCTCTCTCTCTCCCTCTCTCTCTCCCTCTCTCTCTCCCTCTCTCTCCCTATCTCTCCACCTCTCCACACACACACACACACACACACACACACACACACACACACACACACACACACTCACACACCTTTTTGCTTTCACTAAAACATCACTTTTGTATGATTAAATATGCCTTATTTTAAAATGCTGTGTATATCATTATAGGGCAAACATAAATAATAATTTAGTCATTAAATTTTCATTTGATTTGATTTATTTTGTTTCTGTGTTGTGATAAAATAATGGAATTTGGCAGACGTCCAGGGGTCCCACCTGATTGATTTAGTATTATTTGAGAAATCAGCTAAGTACCTACTTGGGATGATTAGATATAGACGCACACTTGGCCTGCCCTGAGTGACGGATACTCCTGACGTCAGTATCTCAGCCATCCAGCTTGAAGGACCTCCCTTTTGGGGTAGGGAGAGAAAAGGTAGAAAAGAGAGTTCTGAGGCTGGGAGCTCTCTCTTCCCTGTTGGTGAGCTTCCCAGAGCAGACTTGAGAAGGGCTACACAGCTGACTCCCATAGAAACTACAGACCCCAGTTGGTGAGTTAATAGAAATGAGGCCAGCTCTTCAAATTAGCTGAGCTGGAAGCAAGTTTGGGGATTGAGTCAGTCTTTGCTAAACCCAGGGAGCTTATCCATTTTTCTTTTCCCCTATTCCCTTGTCCATAGTTTTATTAATTTCACCTTTGTGGTATATTTTATTCCCATTAATAAAGCCTGATTTGTTTGTAGAAAAGAGGCTGTTATTCTCCTTTCTTATCAGTCTGAGAGAAATAAATAAAGAAAAGGCTGTTTGGAAGAGAGGAAACTCTGGATCTAGAGGTCCCTCATTTTCTGAACCCCAATATTACAGTGATCCACCCAATGAACTCTTTCATTACTAAAATTAGGCTCTTACAGTGCCATTTAATTTATTTTTAACTCTTCATGACCCCATTTTGGGGTTTGCTTGGCAAAGATACTGGACTGGTTTGCCATTTCCTTTCCATCTCATTTTACACATGAGGAAACTGAGGTGAACAGGGTGAAGAGATTTGTCCAGGGTCATACACCTAAGAAGTGTCTGAGACAGGATTTGAATTCAAATCTTCCTGACTCCAAGCCCAGTCTGCTATTCACTGCTACCCCACAATTTGATTCATGTAGCTAGACAAATGTGAATTTTTTAAACTACTTTATTGAAAGGTACACAAGACAATAATAATAGGTCATAAATCAATGAACATTTTTATCTTAATCAAAGTAACCACTTTTAGGATATGGCCTGAACTTCTGAATTTATCAGTATAGGAATGAAAATAGCATTTATATAGCACCTACTATGTGCTGGGTGGCACAGTGGATAGAGCATTGGCCCTAAAGTTGGGAGGACCTGAATTCAAATATCACCTCAGATACTTGCTAGCTGTGTGACCCTGGGCAAGTCAATTAACCTCAATTGCCTTAAACATCTAGGGCCATCTCTAGTCATCCTGTTCTCTATCTTGCCACTGGACCCAGATGGCTCTGGAGGAGAGAGTGAGGTTGGTGACTTTGCACAGCCCTCCCTCACTTAAATTCAATTCATTGCAAGCTGTGACATCTTCTTGTAGAATGAAGGACAAACAACCATGTGCCAGGCACTGTACTAAGCTCTGTACAAATGTTATCTCATTTGATCCTCACAACAACCCTGGGAGGGAGGTTCTAATATTACCCTCATTTTATACTTGAGGAAACGGAGGCAAATGGAAGTTTAATGACTTGCCCAGGGTCATACAGCTAGGAAGTATCTGAGGTTTCATTTGAACTCAGGTCTTCCTGACTCCAGGCCCAGCTCTCTGTGCACTCTGATGCCACCTAGCTCCAAAATGAGGAAATTCCCTCTATCAACGCAATCCCACCTCCTCTGTAATCTGCAGGATTAAGAGGGTTACCTTTGGCATTTAGGGGCTTTGACCAAGAGGCAGACAAAGTCTTCTTGGTTCCAAGGCTAGCTCTCTATTTACTATGTCACACTGCCTCTCCTACCTTTTGCTGCTCTTTGTATGGTCTCTTTGAGGGGGTTATTTCAGTTCATACTTCACATGATTCAGTTCATACTCAAATGATGTATTGGTACCATTGCATTTTGATGGAATATCTGTCTTGATACAATTATGTCCCAACCAAAAAGGACTAGGAGCGATCCTTCAAACTCCCTCTTCTATCTCCTGCCTCTTTGTATTTCTGCTGCCTCTCTGCTGTACCTGGAATACCTTCCTTCTTCTTCTCAACAACATCGACAGCTTTCTTTCCCCTCCAGCTTCAACATGTGTGCTAATCTTTGTTATACCACACCTAAATTGTTTTTGTAGCTCTTTTTATCTCAACCTCACCTTCATCAAAACTTCTCCCCACATTACAGTCAATTCTGTACATGCCCCAACTAGTAAACTCTATTAGAGCAAGGATCATACCTTTATCTTTATAGTGTCATTGTAGGATCAATAAGCATGCTGTTGGTTAGGTCCTGTGTTAGGTGCAGGAGATACTGATCATACAAAAAGGAGGTAATCCCCGTCCTCAAAAAGCTTACATTTTACTAGGGTGAGAGGGCCAGTCCACAGATGAGTAAATAGAGGTCATAGACAAAACAAATACACAGTGATTTGGAGTGGAATTAACAATTGAAGTGAGGGATAAGGAAAGTCTTCTTAATGGAAATGGCCACTTGAGCTGAGGCTTTAAGGAAAGAAGGAATATTGTGAGATACTGGACATAGAACATGTTTTAAGCATTAAAACACTATATAGGGGAAGCTACGTGGCGCAGTAGATAGAGCACCTACCATGCAATCAGGAGGACCTGAGTTCAAATCTAGACTCAGACACTTAACACTTACTAACTGTGTGACCCTGGCAAGTCACTTAACCCCAATTGCCTCAAAAAAACCATACTATATAAATGACAGGGAGTAGTAGTAGCAGTGGTGGTGGTGGTGGTGTTGCTGCTGCTGCTATTGCTAGTAACATTGGTCGTAGTAGTAGTAGGGCCAACTCCGTGGAACATTCCCTTACTACTGGTCCATAAGCCTGACAGATCTTACTGTATGGTCCAAGACCTCAGGGCTCTCGATGAGAGTATCCAAATCAGACACCCGGCGGTCCCTAATCCCTACACCCTCCTTGGTAAAATTCCTTTCTATCACAAGTGGTTCAGTAGTGGATATGACCATGCCCATTGGCTTCAGATAGTAGGGACATGTTTGCCTTTGAATGGGAAAACCCTTTCACTGGACAAAAGCAACACTTATGATGGACTTCCTCAGGGATTCACAAAATCCCCTAATCTATTTGGAAAAAATATTAGAACAAGTGCTAGAGAAATTGAAACTTCCAGTGGAAGCAACACTATTACAGTATGTAGATGATTTGTTGATTTCAGGAAAGAAGGGGATGGTGAAAGAAGCCACTGGTGCTCTGCTGAATTTCTTGGGGAAATAAGTTCTGAGAGTAACTAGAACAAACTACATTATGTGGAGAGGGAGGTTAAATATCTGCATCATTTAATTAGTGAAGGGGAAAAAAAAGATGACAGTACTTAGTACTGACTCTTGTTTAAATCCAGATGCCTTTTTATGGAAAAGGGGAGAGTACTAAGGAGGAATTGGAGCATAATTGCTTGCAAGTTGAGCATATGAAGCAGACACTAAAGAAGCATTTATCTAAATTGGTATTAGAGACTAAGTTCCCCTGGACCAAATGCTTACCCATCACCTTGTTAAGAATACAAGGATAAGGGCAGCTAGGTGGCACAGTGGATAGAGCACCAGCCCTGGAGTCAGGAGTACCTGAGTTCAAATCTGGCCTCAGACACTTAACACTTACTAGCTGTGTGACCCTGGGCAAGTCACTTAACCCCAATTGCCTCACTTAAAAAACATACATACATACATAAATAAATAAATAAATAAACAAACAAACAAACAAACAAACAAACAAATAAATGAATAAATAAATAAATAAAAAGAATACAAGGATAGCCCCAAGAAAGGATGTGAGATTATCACCCTATGAAATGCTATTTCCATCTGCCTTATATGGGAGGGACTGGAGAAATGCTGCTCCTGGAAACAAAAGATATATTCCTAAGGAAGTATATCCCAGCACTCTCTACCTCTCTGTCCTGCCTTAGGAAAAATGGACGACAGCCCAGAAACCACCCCTTGAGTTTTCTGTACATAACATATGCCTGGGAGATTAGGCCTGAACAAATCATGGAAGGAAACAAATATGCCACCATACTGGTAGGGACTTTACCATGTACTTCTGACTACAGAAACTGCAGTCTGGATGGCCAAAAAAGGTTGGATTCCCTATACCAGAACCAAGGGACCAGTTGACCCTCCACCTGCTAACTGAACAGTATTGTGAGAGTCAAAATTGGATATACAGAGCATTAATCTCCCCCTTTAAACTTTCCCTCAATCTACAAGAGAGAGCAAGGTCAGAGAAAGAGGCAAGATAGAGCAAAAAGAGGGTGACTCTGGCATAGCTAAGGGTTTTATCGTCTTTAGATGGAGGCGGGTTGGGGCAGCTAGGCGGCACAATGGATAAAGCATTGGTCCTGGATTCAGGAGGACCTGAGTTCAAATCCAGCCTCTGGCACTTGACACTTATAGCTGTGTGACCCTGGGCAAGTCACTTAACCCTCATTGTCTCCCCCCCCCCCCAAAAAAAAGATAGAGGCAGGTCATTATACATTGATCCAAGCTAATTGGTTATAAAATCATTCAGTTCCATTGATAGACATGATTTGACAGTGGTCTAAATTAAATGAACTCAGGAAAGATTATGTAAATGAAGGGCAAAGTCCAGCATCTAGGTGTGGTTTATCACTTAAGTAGACAAAAGATTCTGTCTCCATTTCTTTTGTTCCCATGTGCTTGTCCCACAAAAGCATGGAACTTTCTGGAGTGGGGGATGAGAAAGGAATGAACCTAGAAATCCATTATTAATAATTATTTTCTCACATACACATATCAGGATTATATACACATTTAGAAATATGTTATACATATCAAATGCATCTACAGATAGGTCTCTTTTCTGTGTGCACAGTGCATAAGAAAATCTTATAGGATGCATGTAGTAAATGTTTAATTACTCCTGATTTGCTTCATATTTGAAACATCAGAGAAATTGGTTACAATGTACAAAACATGTAAACCCTTAAAGGAACACATCCTCTCTCTGTGCCTATGGGCATCAGAAACAGGAAGGATTCTCTGAGACACAAAGGTGATTAGAAGATGGATGGATGGATGCAATAGAGGTTCACTGAGAATTGATATGGAACCACTGTTTTCTTTACCTATTATTGTGCTCAGTCTTCTTCAGATCCCCCTCAAAGTCATTCTCTGAATGAGGAAGTTTATTTCTCGTTTCATGCTCCTCTCTCTCACTGTCTCGCTGTCCAATTTGAGTTTTTAAGGCATTGTTTTCTTCAGTTAGATTACGCACGTCCTTTTCCATTTAATTTTTTAGGGAATTGTTTTCTTCAGTCAATTTTTGTGCTTCCTTTTCCAAGCTGCTGATTCTTTTTTCATAGTTTTCTTGTTTTGCTTTCATTTCTCTTCCCATTTTTTCTTCCACCTCTCTCAATTGATTTTTTAAATCCTTTTTGAGTTCTTCCAAAGAGTTTTGGTCTTGGGACCAATTCATCTTCCCTCTTGAGGCAATTTGAGAGTATTGTCCTCATCTGAGTTTGTGTTTAGCTCATTCCTGTTGACACAGAATCTCTCAATGGTAAGAGCCTTCTTCTGTTCCTTACTCATATTGTATCTTATTTATTTATTTTTTTGTAAGGCAATTGGGGTTAGGTGACTTGCCCAGGGTCACACAGCTTGTAAGTGTCAAGTGTCTGAGGCCGCATTTGAATTCAGGTCCTCCTGAATCCAGGGCCAGTGTTTTATCCACTGTGCTACCTAGCTGCCCCTAGACTGATTTGTGTTGGGTACATGAAAGGAAGAACACCCTGTTGCAAATTAGGAAGCAGGGAATGAATCAGACTCTGGACCTGACTGACAAGACAAGAATTTTAACTGTCCAAGAACTGTGCTATTACTGCTTAAATACCTACCTTTCCCAAGTTGAGGTGAGCTGTTCTCTCTTTGAGAATGGCTCCCATGGTTTTCAGAATGGCTCTAGGTTTTTCTAAGAATGAATAATGAAATGGGTGCTTGCATTACTGAGCTGTCCTTCACTCTTTTTCATTGATCTACTTGTTCCATTTGTACTCCAGATACCTGTTTCCCACTGTACTTCTTCTCAGGGCACTTTACTTCTTCACAGTATTACTATTTCTTGATGTTACCATTGTTTCTTTTTTTCTTTTTAATTTTTCTCAATTACATGTAAAGATATTTTTGAGTTCCAAATTTTTCTCCCACCCTCCCTTCCCTCCCCACTCCCAAGGCCAGCAACCAATTTGATATAGGTTAACCATTCCTATCATGTTAAACATATTTCAACATTAATCAGAACAAAAGGGAAAAAAGCAAGAAAGAATAAAAAAGGATGTGAGAATTGGAATGGCACCCCCTGCTGGAGAGATACTTCAGGGAAGCTCTACTATGAGGAGAAGACATGTGAAGACAAGCCATGTGACTTTAGCATCCGGAAGTGACCTATTCTGGGATTTCGAAGGTCAGTCTGGCGTCCAGAACTTACATCTATAGAAACCACCTGTGGGATTTGTCAATCAGAGCTACCAGCCAATTAGCTTGGACCTGTGTGTGTGTGTGTGTGTGTGTGTGTGTGAACAGCCCTGTTTCCTGTTGGAGAGGAGGTTTCTGGGAGGAGGAAGGTGCGGTTGGCTTCTCTTGGGTTCCTGACCTCGGTATGGCAGGTCGGATTCTGGGGTCTCTTAGAAATAGTTAGATTTTTACCTCTCTCTCTCCTCACCAATTTCTGATTGCTCTTTAATAAATTCTTAAAAATCTAAACTCGGGGACGGGGGGGGGGGGCGCGGGGCAGCTAGTTGGCGCAGTAGATAAAGCACCCGACCTGGATTCAGGAGTACCTGAGTTCAAATCCGGCCTCATTCACTTGACACTTACTAGCTGTGTGACCTTGGGCAAGTCACTTAACCCCCATTGCCCCACACAAAAAAAATCTAAACTCTTGCTAAAGCTTCTAATCTGGGTCAAAAACTCATTATATTGCAGACATCATAGCTAGAATTTTAGTCCCTTACAGATGGCAACATTACAAGAAGAATAACAAAAAAGTGAAAAAAGTATGCTTCATTCTGCACTCTGACTTCAAAGTTATTTTTCTGAATGTGGAGAGCATTTTCCACCATAAGTCTTTTGGCATTAACTTGGATCATTGTATTGCTGAGAAGAGCTAAGTTGATCATCAGAAAATGTTGTTGATATTATGTACAATGTTCTCTTGATGCTCCTCATTTCACTCAGAATCAATTCATGTAAGTCTTTCCAGGTTTTCCTGAAATCCATCTGCTTATTATTTCTTACAGCACAAGAGTATTCCATTACATTCATATACCACAACTTATTTAGTCATTCACCAATTGATGGGAATCCCCTCAATTTCCAATACTTTGCTACCACAAAAAGAGCAGCTATAAATATTTTTGTAAATGTGAGTCCTTTTTTCTTTTTTTATGATCTCTTTGGGATATAGACCTAGTAGAAGTATTGCTGGGACAAAGGATATGCACAGTTTTATAGTCTTTTGGACATAGTTCCAAATTGCTCTCCAGAATGGTTGGATCAGTTCACAGCTACACCAGCAATGCATTAGTGTGTTCCACTTTTCCCACATTTTCTCCAACATTTGTCATTTCCATTTTTTGTCATATTAACCAATTGGATAGGTATGAGGTGGTACCTCAGAGTAGTTTCAATTTGCATTTCTCTAATAAGTAGTGATTGAGAATATTTTTTCATATGGCTATAGTTTTAAATTCATCATTTGAAAAGTGCCTGTTCATATCCTTTGACCATTTCTCAATTGAGGAATGACTTATACTCTTGTATATTTGATTCAGCTCTCTATATAGTTTAGATATAAGGCCTTTATCAGAAATATTGGCTGTAAACATTATTTTCCAGCTTTATGCTTTCCTTCTAATCTTATTTGCATTGGTTTTGTTTGTGAAAAACTTAAAAAATTTAATGTAGTCAAAATTATTCACTATGTATTTCATAATGTTCTGTATCTCATCTTTGGTCATAAATTCTTTCCTTCTCCACAATTCTGACAAGTAAACTATTCCTTCCTTTTGTAATTTGCCTATGGAATCATCCTTTATGTCTAGATCTTGTACTCATTTTGACTTTACTTTGGTGTATGGTGCAAGATGTTGGTCTATGCCTAGTTTCTGCCATACAATTTTCTAGTTTTCCCAGCAATTTTTGTCAAATAGTGAGTTCTTATCCTGGAGGCTAGAGTCTCTGGGTTTGTCAAACAGGAGATTACTATATTAATTTAATGCTGTGTTTTGTGTTGCTAACCTATTCCACGGATCTCCTCTCTATTTCTTAGCCAGTACCAAATTTTGATGATTACTGCTTTAAGATATAGTTTTAGATTTGGTACAGCTAGACCACCTTCCTTTACATTTTTCATTAATTTTCTTGATATTTTTGACCTTTTGTTCTTTCCATATGAATTGTGTTATTGTTTTGTTTTTTTCCTAGCTCTATGAAAAACTTTTTTGGTAGTTTGATTGGTATGGCACTATAAGTAAATTAATTTGGGTAGAATTATCATTTTATTATGTTAACATGGACTGCCCATGAGCAATTTGTATTTTTCCATTTGTTTAGATCTGATTTTATCTGTGTGAAAAGTATTTTCTAATTGTGTTCATATAGTTTCCATGTTTGCCTTGGCAGGTAGACTCCCAAGTATTTTATATTGTCTACAGTTATTTTATTTTTTTTGTTTTGGTTTTTTTGTGAGGCAATTGGGGTTAAGTGACTTGCCCAGGGTCACACAGCTAGTAAGTGTCAAGTGTCTGAGGCCAGGTTTGAACTCAGTTCCTCCTGGCTCCAGGGCCGTTGCTTTATCTGCTGCACCACATAGCTGCCCCTACAGTTATTTTAAATGGAATTTCTCTTTCTATCTTTTGCTGCTGTAATTTGTTGGTCATATATAGAAATGCTAATAATTTATATGGGTTTATTTTATATCCTGCAACTTTGCTAAAGTTGTTAATTGTTTCAAGTAGTTTTTTAGTTGATTCTTTAGAATTCTTTAAGTATATCATCATATCATCTGCAAAGACTGATAGTTTTGTTTCCTCCTTGACTATCCCAATTCTTTCAATTTCTTTTTCTTCTCTTATTGCTAAGGCTAACATTTCTAGTACAATGTTGAATAATAGTAGTGATAATGAACATCTTTGTGTGATGGGTAAAACTAAATGTGTGTAGTTACCCTCTCTGTCCCCTTTTGGGGAAAGCTAAGTAGCACAACAGTTTAACAGTTTAGCTATTAAACATTTATTAAACTATATTAGAGGTTAACAAAGAGAGAACAAGTGTCTCTGAAGGAATAGGAAAATCTAATCTACCCTCGAGGAGAAATCAGAGTTTCACCTTGCTCCTTCTTCAGCTGCCAACCCCAAGAAGTTCCAACCACCAACTGACTAAACCAACTGGCTTAGACACTGCTTCAAGCTGATTGGTTGAAGGTGGTCACATTCTCACTCAGCAGGGGGCCTGGCTAATATTCTCACACTTGTTTTACCCCTGATCTTATTAGAAATGTCTCTAACTTATCCCCATTGCATAGAATGTTTGCTGATGGTTTAAGATAGATACTGTTTATCATCTTAAGGAAAGTGGTATTCTATATTCTCTAATATTTTTAATAGGAATGGATGCTGTATTTTGTCAAAATCTTTCTCTGCATCTATTGAGATAATAATATGATTGTGGTTAGTTTTGTTATTGATGTGGTCGATTATGTTGATCGTTTTCCTAATATTGAACCAGCCCTGCATTCCTGGTATAAATCCCACCTGATCACAATGTATTATCCTGGGAATAAATTGCTGTAATCTCTTTGCTAATGTTCTATTTAGAATTTTTGCACCCATATTCATTAGGGAGATTGGTCTATAATTTTCTTTCTCGGTTTTTGTTCTTCCTGGTTTGGGTATCAGCACCACATTTGTCCCATAGAAGGGAATTGGTAGGATTCCTTCTTCACCTATTTTCCCAAATAATTTGTATACTACTAGAATTAATTGTTCTTTAATTGTTTGGTAGAATTCAATTGTAAACCCATCTGGCCCTAGAGATTTTTTCTTAGGGAGTTCATTGAAGGCTTGTTCAATACCTTTTTCTAAAATGAACTCATTTAAGGGGTGTATTTCCTCTTCTGTAAATCTGGGAAGTTTACATTTTTATAAATATTCATCCATTTCATTTAGTTTGTCAAATTAATTGGCATGTAGTTGGGCAAAATAGCTCCTAATTATTGCTTTAATTTCCTTTTCATTGGTGGTGAATTCACCCTTTTCATTTTTGATGCTGGTAATTTTTTTTTAAATCAAATTAACTAAAGTTTTGTCTATTTTTTTTCATAGAACCAGCTTTTAGTTTTATTTGTTAATTCTATAGTTTTCTTTCAATTTTATTAGTCTCTTCTTTAATTTTCAGAATTTCCAATTTGGTATTTAGTTGGGAATTTTTAATTTTTTTCTTTTTCTAGCTATTTTAGTTGCATGCCCAATTCATTGATCTCCTCTTTTTCTATTTTATTCACATAGGCATTTAGAGATATGAAATTTCCACTAAGAACTGCTTTGGATGCATCCCATAAGTTTTGGTATGTTGTCTCATTGTTGTCATTCTTTTGGATGAAGTTACTGATTGATTCTATGATTTGTTGTTTGATCCACTCATTCTTTAGGATGAGGTTATTTAGTTTCTAGGTAACATTCTCTAATGTCTAACAAATCCAAGTTTACTTTTTTCTGAGGGCACAACATAGTGTTCTGAGAGCCAACCACCAGACCACAAACCTCATCCTCTAAGTGACAACAGAAGCATGGACGTACTCCCCAGGAGACAGCAGCCAGTTGACAGGTGTCAGGTGTTATAGACCAAACCTTTTTAAAATGTGGATCATGACCTCATATGGGGTCCCATAACTGAATGGGGGAGGGGGGTCATGAAAATTTGGTAACAGTAAAAGATTATCTATACCTATTTTATATACCTATATACTCGAAGCTGCTTAAAAATTTCTTGGGCAAAAGAGGGTGGCAAGTGGAAAAAGTTTAAGAAGCCCTGTTACAATGTGAAGAAAGGATGGTCTGAAGTACTGAATCAGCACTTCAGATGCCACACCTTTCTGCTCTTGTTGTTCTTTGTCCTTAGTTCTCCAAGAGGAGTCATAAGCAAGTTCACCAACCTCACTCTTTCCTCCAGAGCCATCTGGGTTCATTGGTAAGATATATATCAGAACAATAGGAGATGGCCCCAGATGTTTAAGGCAATTGGGCATAAGTGACTTTCTCAGGTTCATAGTGCTGTATCCACTGTGTCACCTAGTTGCCCACCCTTCTGCTCACAGGCAAAGAGGAAGAATGTTTATACTCTGGAAGGCTCAGAGGTAGTGCCAAGAGGAGAGATCTTTGAGGCTGTCACCACATGTTCAGACAGCAGAGGGAGAAGGTCTAGAACAGAATATTTAGTTAGAGCAGTGAGAGGCTAACCAGTCTGTGACTTTAAAAAGTCCAAACCTAGGAAGGCTGAGGGGTGGGAGGTAGTTTAGGAAAGAGGGGCATGGAAGCAGATATGATAGAATTTTAATCATGATTAATTACACTTTTTTTTTCTTTTGGGGGCAGTGAGGATTAAGTGACTTGCCCAGAGTCACACAGCTAGTAAGTGTCAAATGTCTGAAGCTAGATTTGAACTCAGGTCTTCCTGAATCCAGAGCCAGTGCTTTATCCACTGTACCATCTAGCTGCTCCAGATTAATTCACATTTAATGAAGCACTTTAAAGGTTTCCAGAGAACTTTGGATACTTTTCAATTTAGTCTTATCCCAACTCTATGAAGAAGGTGCTATTATCCCCATTTTACAGGTAGGGAAACCAAGGCTGGAAGGTTCACCCAGTAAATATGTGAGGCCAGACTCATTCAGGTCTTCCTACTCTATCCTTTCTGCTCCTCTCCCAGGAGCCTGATCAGAACCTGAAGCCATGAAGAGGGTAGAAGGCAGGTGAAAGCCCTACCAGATAGCTCTACAGGGGAATACTGCTTCATCTGGCCAGGTTGCTTGTCAAACCTGCTTCCCCTAAAACAGTTTATCTCCAGGGAGGTGAGGAAAGGAGGGGCTGAAGGACAGAAAATATGAAATGAGGCAAAGTGTTTATTAGCTCAGGGCCTGGCACAAAGTAGACAATTAATAAGTGCTTGTTTCCTGCTTTCTTTTATTTTATGCATTTAAATCATGGTTCTGCAAGGAGTCAGGGACCTCCTTGAACTGCCAAAGGAGTCGATGCTCACCTCCCAAAACAGTTAAGAAGCTTTAAAGAGCATCAAACCTAGACCTGAGTTCAAATCCAGTCTTAGACATGTTTGAGTTCTGAGACCCTGGGCAAGTTACTTAATCCTGTTTACTCCAATTTCCTCATTTGTAAAATGATATGGGTGAGCAGCTAAGGTGGCATAGTGTTGTTAGGAAGACTCATCTTCCTGGGCTCAAATTCACCCTCAGACATTTACTAGCTATGTGACCCTGGACAAGTTACTCCACCTGGTTTGCCTGAATTTCCCTCATCTGTTAAACGAGGTGGGTGGGCAGTTAGGTGGCATAGTGGATAGAGGGCCAGACCTGCAGTCAGGAAGACTCAACTTCCTGAGTTCAAATTTGGCCTCAGATACTACTAGATAAAAGACCTTGGACAAGTCATTTGACCCTTTTTGCCTCATTTTACTCATCCATAAAATGAGTTGGAGAAGGAAATGGCAAATGGCTGCAGTATATTTGCCAAGAAAACTCCAAATGGGGTCATGGAGAATTGGGCCTGAGTGAAAAATGACTAAACATCAACAGAAGGGAGTTATTGGACTTGCTAGCCTCAGAAATCTCTTCTTTTTTGTCACCTATGATTTCTAACTGCCATAGTTTCTCCCTCTCACCCGGTATCAAACTCTCCTTAGATGTCTTTCTAATTTGCTCAGCCCCACCCATCACCAAATTTAAGAGGAAGGAATCTGGACTTTTGATTCCTCGTGTGTTCAGTCTAGGGGCAGGAAGGAACTGGGGTGGAAGGAATTAGGGAAGAGGCACTGGGCATCAGGGAATTAGGAAGAGGAGAATGGAAGGGGAAGGATGAATAATGAGATGAGGAGAAGCAAACTGGGAAGATCATGGAAATGGGAATTAGGGAAGAAAACAGGGAGAGGCTCCTTAGCTGGTTGTTTCTTCCTCTGCATCCTCCTTTCTGAGTTCCAGAGTCAAGGATATAGCAGTCCTTCCTCTCTCTACTAGAATGTGTGCCTCTTTTTTGTAAGGATGGGGAATAGGGAGGGACACAAATCAGGCAGTTCCTGTCCAGCTGTCCCCAGACCCAGATTCATACCTGCAAGCCGACTGTTTCCCATTTCTGTAGATCCCAGTCTCGCCAAGTCCCCAGCTCAAGAGAATGCATCCTAACCTGTTTTCTTTTTTGACCAAGATCTTCAAAAATGCCGAAATTCAAATTAAAAAGGGTTAGTTAACTACCTAATTTGGGGCAGGGCGCTCAAGTGAGGATTTGCCTTAGGGAGGGGTGTGGAGGAGAAGAGAAGAAATTCAAATTAAAAAGGGTTAGTTAACTACCGAATTTGGGGCAGGGCGCTCAAGTGAGGATTTGCCTTAGGGAGGGGTGTGGAGGAGAAGAGAAGAAATTCAAATTAAAAAGGGTTAGTTAACTACCGAATTTGGGGCAGGGCGCTCAAGTGAGGATTTGCCTTAGGGAGGGGTGTGGAGGAGAAGAGAAGAGACTTGTCCAACTAGAGCCGGGAGTAAGGCCTACTGGGAAAGGCTTCTTGGGGAAGGTGGGACTTTCACTGAAATTTGAAGGAATGTAGAAAAAACAGGAGGTAGAGCGTTACAGATATTGGGAAACACTAAA
Organism: Dromiciops gliroides; assembly: GCF_019393635.1. Taxonomy (NCBI): domain Eukaryota; kingdom Metazoa; phylum Chordata; class Mammalia; order Microbiotheria; family Microbiotheriidae; genus Dromiciops; species Dromiciops gliroides. The sequence continues at coordinate 636,703,235 of NC_057863.1, forward strand.
TGAAAATTCTCATATTTGGGAGGTGGAGTAACAAGTGTAAGGAACAGTGAGGAGGCCAGTGTCACTGGATTAATTATAGAGTACTAAGGAAGAAGGTAGACTAAGGTGCAAAACTGGAAAAGTAGGGGATAAGTTAGAGGCCTTCCCAGTAAGATCAGGGATGAAACAGGGATGTCCATTGTCACCTCTATTATTTAATATTGTACTAGAAATGTTAGCTTTAGCAATCAGAGAAGAAAAAGCAATTAAAGGAATTAAAATAGGCAAAGAGGAAACAAAACTATCACTCTTTGCAGATGATATGATGGTATACTTAAAGAATCCTAGAGAATCAACTAAAAAAACTACTTGAAACAATTAACAACTTTAGCAAAGTTGCAGGATATAAAATAAATCCACAGAAATCATCAACATTTCTATACACGATCAACAGAGCTCAGCAGCAAGAGATGGAAAGAGAAATTCCATTTAAAGTAACTGTAGACAATATGAAATATTTGGGAGTCTACCTGCCAAGACAAACCCAGGAACTCTATGAACACAATTACAAAAAACTTTTCACACAAATCAAATAAGATCTAAATAATTGGAAAAATAGCAATTGCTCATGGATAGGCTGAATTATTATAATAAAAATGATAATTCTACTTAAATTAATTTACTTATTCAGTGCCATACCAATCAGATTACCTAAAAAAGCTATTTTATAGAGCTAGGAAAAATAATAACAAAATTCATCTGGAAGAACAAAAGGTTAGGGCAGTGCATGCTTGAAAATCTTTTCTGCCAAGTGGAAATACAGAGATGGCATAGAGAGTAGAGTAATGGGCTTGGGGTCAGGAAAGCATAGAACTTTAATCTTGTGTGATGCTTAAAAAATCTAACTGTGGACTTCCGGAGTGGAGCCAAGATGGTGGAGGAAAGACAGTGAGCTCTTGAACTCATGACACAATCACTCCAAAAAACATCCAAATAACGCCATAGGAATAAGCCTGGAGGGGCAGCTAGGTGGCGCAGTGGATAGAGCACCAACCCTGGAGTCAGGAGGACCTGAGTTCAAATCTGGCCTCAGACACTTAACACTTACTAGCTGTGTGACCCTGGGCAAGTCACTTAACCCCAATTGCATCACTAAAACAACAAAAAAAAGATAAACAAGGAAAATGCCTGGAGCAGCAAAACTCACAGAAGAATGTGCTGAAATCATCTTCTAACCAAGAATGGCTTGGAAGGTCAGAGGGAGGGAGCTGCTATGCTGATACAGGAGTCGAGCCCAACCTCACAGTCACCCTGACACAGATCCAGTCCCAGGAATGCCTCACCAGAGAAGAATACCCCCAGAGCCTCTGAATCAACTGAAGCACCAGTGTCAACTGGAATGAAGCTCACAGTCTGGTGAGAGGGCTGAGCCCTGGGCAAGGGGGAGACTACAGGGGTCTATGCTGGTGCTGAGGCTGAACTTGGATTTTTCACCCCTGCTGGGAACCAGGAGGTAGGCTTGAGTAGCAGTGGCCCAGGTTGGGGAGGGCCACAGGCTCATCGGAGCTAACAACCATAACACACAAAGCTGGTGGATTAGCAAGTTGGCCTGGTGTCATCTATGGACCAGGGAACAGGCCAGAAGAATGAAGGACCTGATCCTCCTTAAATCATACCACCTGGGACTTCTGAAACTTGGAATACTGGAGCCTGGAAACAGAGCTCCACTTTAAGGAGCTAAAAGTCAAGTAAAAGAAAGGCAAGATGAGCAGACAGAAAAAGGTGAGGACCATAGAAAGTTTCTTCAGTAAGAAGGAAGACCAAGGTGCACCCTCAGAGGAAGATGTCAACATCAGGGCCCTCATATCTAAAGCTTCCAAGAAAAATATGAATTGGTCTCAGACCATAGAGGCACTCAAAAAGGACTTTGAAGATAAAGTTTGAGAGGTAGAGGAAAAAATGGAAAGAGAAATGAGGGTGATGCAGGAAAGACATGAGAAAAAAGTCAACAGCTTGAAAAGCCAAATGGAAAAACTCTCTGATTAAAATAAATGCCTAAGAATTAGGATTGAACAAATGGAAGCCAGTGAATTTATGAGAAACCAAGACACAATCAAGCAAATCCAAATGAATAAAAAAATAGAGGGCAATGGGAAATATCTTCTGGGAAAAACTGCTGACCTCGAAAATAGGTCCAGGAGAGATAATTTGAAAATTATTGGTCTACCTGAAAACCACGATCAAGGAAAGAGCTTAGACATCATCTTCCAAGATATTCTCAGGTAAAATTGCCCTGAAATTCTAGAAGCAGAAGCTAAAATAGAAATTGAAAGAATCAACCAATCACCTCCAGAAAGAGATCCCAAAAGGAAAACTCCTAAGAATATTATAGCCAATAGCTCTCAGGTCAAGGAGAAAATATTGCAAGCTGCCAAAAAGAAAGAATTCAAGTGCTGTGGAGCCCCAGTCAGGATAGCACAAGATCTAGCAGCTTCTTTATTAAAGCACTGGAGAGCATGGAATATGATATTACAGAGGGCAAAGGAATTGGGATTACAACCAAGAATAACCTACCCAGCAAAACTCATTGTAATCTTTCAGAGGAAAAAGTGAGTCTTTAATGAAAAAGAAGACTTTCAGGTATTCATGATGAAAAGACCTGAACTGAATGGCAAATCTGACTTTCAAATACAAGACCCTAGAGAACCATAAAAAATTGGAGCTAGGGGACATACCAGGGGTCATACATTGGGCAACTGTCTTGTGTCTGAGGCTGGGTTTTGGCTGGGATCCCCCTGGGTCCAGGAGTGATGTTTTGTCCACTGTGTCACCTACCTAGGTGAAAACACCCTTAGGGTTAAATTGAGGGGTGAGGGGAATGTACTGGGGGAGGAGGAAGGTCCGAGGTGAAATCCTACATGAAAGAAACAGTAAAAGGCTTATGGAGTTGGGAGAGGAGCAGGGCAGTAAATTAATTTTACACTCATCAGAAAAGGCTCAAAGACCTTAAACTCATCAGAGTTGGCTCAAGGAGGGACTCACACACACACACACACACACACACACACACATACACACACACACAAATGGGTGGAGTTATCTATTCAATCTGGGCAGTAAATGAGCCTAACACTCATCAGAATTGGCTCAAAGACCTCAATGTCATTAGAATTGGCTCAAGGAGTGAATAATGTACACACTCAATTGGGTGGAGTAATCTCTCTAACCCTGCAAGAAAATAGGAGGGGAAGGGGATAAAGAGAGAGGGGCAAAAGAAGGAAAGGCAGAGTGGGGGAGGGGACAGAAAGAAGCAAATCCCTTTTGAAGAGGGATAGGATGAAAGAAGATGGATAATAGAATAAATATCATGGGGAAGGGAATAGGATAGAAGGGAAACCGTTAACAATAGTAATCATGAAAGAGAAAAGGGAGAAAATTATACAAAAATCTTTATAGCAACACTTGGTGGAGGCTAAGAATTGAGAATCAAAGGAATGTCCATCAATTGAGGAATGATGGAAGAAACTGTGCTATATGATTGTGGTGGAATGGTCTTGTGCTATAGGAAATGGCAAACAGGATGATCCCAGAAAAACCTGGAAAGACTAATGAACATCAATGTATAGTGAAGTGAGCAGAGCTGGGAGGACATTGTGCATAGTGACAGCAGTATTGTTTAATGGGCAATTGTGAATGACTTAACTACTCTCAGCAATGCAATGATCCAAGACAATCTCAAGGAACTAATGAGGAAGTTTACTATCCACCCCCATAGAGAGAACTGATAAAAAGAGCACTTGTGGATTGTACATATATAACCTGGTTGCGATCTTGTGCAGGGGGGAGGAAAGGGAGGGAGGGAGGGATAAAAATTTGGAACTCTAAATCTTGTGAAAATGAATGTTGAAAGCTACCCTTACATGTAACTGGGAAAAATAAAATAAATGTTGCTTTAAAAAAAATCTGTGATATCTAAAATCTAATGTGTAGTCACCTTAAATTAGAAACTCATAGCACCAGTTTTTAGGCATTGGGTATTTATTAAAGTATATTAGGGGTTAGTAAAGAGAAACACATGGAGAAATGAAGAGATCTGTCTACTCTGCCTGCTCAGCCTACTCCTGCTGCCAACAGCTGATTCCTGAACAAAAGAGGCTGATTCTCCATGTGTTCCAGTGGAACTTCACTGAAGGACTGGAAGAGGGGTGGTCCCCACACACAGATCCAAGCTAATTGGCTGGTCCATTGATTGACATGACTTATAGGTGGTCTATGAATAGATGTAACTTCCAGACACCAGGCATTCACATGCTTTCTCCTCAGGGTAGAGCTGCCCTGGTTCTCACAATGTCCTTTTCAGCAGGGTGGTGGCTCTCTGATTCTCCCACTTGGTTTATCACCAATGGACATGAATCTGAATTCACAAACAGGATGTGATGGTAGGAGAGTGTAGAAGGCAGGCATCCATTGTAGGAGGAAGCATCACTATGATGTGGTCAGGTTCAGGTAATCAGACATGTGCAGAGAGTCAGACCTAGCTTACATCCATGTGATCCCTCTGCCCTAGACAAGCTCCCCAACAGATCTGTGCTCAGGAAGGTGTAAACTTCATGCAAACTGTTCCTCCTAGCTGAGTAGCCTCTTCATGATCTCCACCAATCTGTGTCCCTCATTGCCTACAGAACATAGTATGCTATTGCCTCTTCCAGGAAGCCTTCTCTAATTAGCCCTCTCAACTGAATTTTCCATTATGTTTGTAGGTCAGGAAGGGACCTTGGAGATCACAAGACATTAGAATTCTAGACTGAGGGATGGAAGGCAGCTTGAAGACATAACAACATACCCATTTAATAGATGAGGAAATTGAGCCCAAAGGAAGTTGTTGTCACAGGTAGTAAGTCCGGATTTGAACCTAGGTCCACTAACTCCAAGTCTGTCTTCAACACCACTGTTTCATCATCTAGTACAACCCATTCCCACATCTCATTTTACAAATGGGGAACTTGGTTCAATTCAATTTAGTAAACATTTTTTAAGTAAAATTCCCCCTCTAAGGAAATGAGTATCTGCTGAAAGGAAAATGACTTGGTCAATATTATATAATGAATTAGCAGATAAAAAAAGGGGGGGGGGCAGCTAGGTGATGCAGTGGATAAAGCAGCAGCCCTGGATTCAGGAGGACCTGAGTTCAAATCCAGCCTCAGACACTTGACACTGACTAGCTGTGTGACTCTAGGCAAGTCACTTAACCCTCATTGCCCCGTCAAAAAGATTAAATAAATAAAAAATAATGAATTAACAACAAAGTCAAGATCACCTGATTTCCAGAGCCCACATAAAGCTTTCCCCACTAATCCCATAATATTCCTTCATAGTCTAAATAGATTTTCACAATATAAGAACTATACAATGCTAATCATCTTATGGGCTAATGAAAAGTCAAGTAACTTTAATGTTTTCAAACCAAATGACAGCATTAGCCAAAATTCTATTTATATTCAACTTTGAGCCTGTCCAAGCTCTCAGTAGAAGCCAGTTTTCTAAATACCTATCCCAGAATCTTTTCCATTTAACCACACTGTCTCTTATATGTCATAGAATCAAAGCTGGAAGTAGGATTTAATGTCCAGGGCTTTGCCCCAGGTACTAATACAGGGCAGGAAGGAGTCTTGACTCTCTACTAGTGAAACACCACCCAATCAGTCTACAAAATGCCACCCCTCCCATTTTTCCTGTCCATTATGTCCCTCTCCTGGGACCCACATCACCATGTTAGGGCAGGCTGACTGCCCTAAAATTCATTTTTAGCCTGTGGTCCTATACCACACACTATTCCTAGAATCAACAAGAGGGACCTCTGGCCAACACTAAGCTGTGTCCTCCACCAAATTTCACCGCCCACTCCCATCCAGGATAATCTCAGCTCCAATCTTCCCCAGTCTCTATTTAAGTCTGCCCTCCTTTACATGGTGCCTTCTGAAACCCTGTAATGTTAAGCAACTCCCCTTCCTCCTAGTTCTCTTCCTTTCCCCTTCCTCAGTCCTCACATACATTTATACTTTTCCCAAATACACCACATATCTTGGCACTCTCTCCAAAACAGGCCGCTCCTTCTTTCGCTGTCACTGTCACTGTCACTGTCACTGTCACTGTCACTGTCACTGAGGGATCAGAGAGAAGCAGAAAGGAACTACCAAATTGGAAGTGGCCAGTTTCTTAATCTTCATTAAAAGAAAGACATAAGAATGATACTAGTTCCTGGGAAAATTCAAGAATAGATCATTGAAAATATAATAGGACAGCATAGAGGAAGGCGGTAGAGAGGGATAAGACTGGAGGGGGAAGGAGGGGGAACAGTACCGACAGCTGAACCAAAGACCTGCCCAGGGATCTCCCTGTCAGGCAATGTGCTGTCGCTCCCCTCCATCAGCTGCCATAAGCGAACTTATCCACCCCGGGAAAAGGAGAAGAAATGGGAATGAAGACAGTCATCTCCCCCAGACCAAACCGAGTAGCAGAAACCCTGTTTTTCAGGACTCCTGGGATACAGAGTCTTCAAGCAGTGATAATGGTTATAGCAGCAGCAGTAGTATCAATAGTCCAGACAGGGGAAGTGTTCAAGAAAGCAGCTTAAACCAGATAGATAATTACTGGATCCAGCCCTAATACCCCTCAGTCCTTACAGGAGCAGTCTGCACTATGCCAAGACCCTTATTTCCACATCAACCAGATTCTGAAGGAGGCACACTTTTATAGTCTGCAGCACTGAAGACTACCTCCTACATGATGAACTAGTAGTTCCTTGCCTTCTGTGAAGGGACAGCACTGTGCAGATTTGATATTTCAACTTAAAAAGTTTGTTTAAAAGTTGCAAAATATATGCAATAATAATTTTGTTGTTTTCATTTGTGTCTAGCTGTTTATATCCCCATTTAAGGTCTTCTTGGCAGAGGTAATGAAGTACTTTGCCATGTTGTTCTCCAGGTCATTTTAAAAATTAGGAAACTGAGGCAAATAGAGTTGAGAGACTTGCCCAGGGTCACACAGCTACTAAGTGTCTGATACCAGATTTGAATTCAGGAAGAGGAGTCTTCCTGACTCCAGGTCAAGCACTCTATCCACTGTACCATCTAGCTGCCCTATAATAATAATAGTATCTGACATTTATATAGAACTTTGATATTTGCAAAGCCTTATACGTATGTTATCTCATTTGATTCTCACAAAAAGCCTTTTTCATTATTTATTTCAGGGTTGTAAGTGATATTATCATCCCCATTTGAAAGATGAAAAATCTGATGCAAGCAAAGTAATTCACTCAGAGACCTACAGTAATGAATGCTTAGTCATGGTTTGGACTTGGGCCTTCCTGACTCCAAGCCCACTGCTCTTATCCACTGTACAACCTTCATGATGCATCACATCTGGAAAAGGAAGCAGTGATCACAATAAGCCAACCTGGTTTAATAATAATTTAAAAAATAGTTAATTCCAGGGGCAGCTAGGTGGTGCAGTGGTTGGAGCACCAGCCCTGGATTCAGAAGGACCTGAGTTCAAATCCAGACTCAGACCCTTAACAATTACAAGCTGTGTGACCCTGGGCAAGTCACTTAACCCCAATTGCCCCACCCTCCCCCCAAAATAGTTAATTACAGACTAATCCTGTTTCTTTTGTAAGGATTAATAAATGGGAAGAAGAATGATGCAGGTCAAGTTTTTCTTGGTTCTAACTAATCATTTGAAAGAGTATCTCATTTTATGTAAAATATGTGTAGGAGAGTCAGGGAGTCTCTGGTTTCCTTCAAGATGCAGACTATATGATCCCTTCTGCTACAGATGCCTCCCCATTGAAGGTTACCTTGTGTCCATTTTGTGTCCTATAAGTTATTACCCATTTTGTATGTGACATTCAGTTGTAAAGGGGGCAGAAGATGGCAGAGGAAAAACATTAAACACAGAGCTCCTGATACAATCACCCCCAAAACAGCAATAAAAGAACCCCTGAGGCAGAAAAACCCACAAAAAGACAGGCTGAGATTATTTTCCAGCCATACACAGATTAAAGGGGGCCATGCTGGACCCCCTCAATCTCAACGACAGAGATCCCAGGCACACCACACCAGAGGAACTTACCCCAGGGCCTCCGAATCAGCTGCAGCACCAGCATCTTCTGGAACTGAGCTAGCGGATGGGCTAGAGGGCTGAACGGCTGGCTGGGGGGTGGGGGGAGTGCAGGGTTATCAGCGGGACCTAGGGAGGAATTCAGCTGTCCCATCCCAGCAGGGAACCAGAAAGAAATCCTGAGTGACAGGAGGCCCAGGCTTGTCAAAGCTAAAAACCATAGCACGGAAAGTTTTGCTGGTTGGTTAAGTCATAAGTTGGCTTGAGGTTATCTTCCAACCAGAGAAGAGAGAAAAATCTGCCCTCCCTTAAATCGAAACACCTGGGACCCTCTGAAGTTTGTAGCCCCAGTGGGGAGTTAAAAGTCAAGTAAAATATTAAAAGATGAGCAAGCAAAGAAAGTTGTGAACCATAGAAAGTTTCTTCAGTGAAAAGGAAGATTGGGGTGCACCCTCAGAAGAGGATGACAATCTCGGGGCCCCTATATCCAAAGCTTCAAAGAAAAATATGAATTGGTCTTAGGCCATGCAAGTGCTCAAAAGGGACTTTGAAGAGAAAGTAGGAGAGACAGAAAGAAGATTTAGAAAGGGGGGGGGGAAGAATGGAAAGAGAAATGAGAGCTATGCAGGAAAACCATAAAAAAAAGTCAACAGCATAAAAAGTCAAATGGACAAGAAGATTAAAAAGCTGTCTGAAGAAAATAATTGCCTAAAAATTAGGATTGAACAAATGGAATCTAGTAATTTTATGAAAAACCAAGACACAGTAAAGCAAATCCAATTGAATGAAAAAATAGAGAGCAATGTTAAATATCTCCTTGGAAAAACAGCTGACCTGGAAAATAAATCCAGGAGAGATAATATGAAAATCACTGGACTACCTGAAAACCATAAACAAAATAAGAGCCTAGACATCATCTTCCAAGAAATTGTAACAGGAAAATTGCCCTGATGTTCTAGAAGCAGAAAGCAAAATAAAAATTGAAAGAATCCACCAATCACCTTCATAAAGAGATCCCAAAAGGAAAACTTCCAGGAATATTATAGCCAAATTCCAGAGCTCCCAGGTTAAGGAGAAAATATTGCAAGCGGCTAGAAAAAGGAACTCAAATACTGTGGAGCTCCAATAAGGATAAAACAAGATCTAGCAGCATCTACATTAAAGGACCAGAGGGCATGGAATATGATATTCCAGAGGGCAAAGGAACTGGGACTACAGCCAAGAATCATGTACCCAAAGAAACTGCATATGATTTTTCAAAGGACAAAATGGGATTTCAATGAAAAAGAGGACTTTCAGGCATTTGTGATGAAAAGACCTGAACTGAATAGAAAATTTGACTTTCAAATACAATACCCTAGAGAAGCATAAAAAGGTAAACAGGAAAAAGAAATCATGAGGGACATTAAAAGCTTAAACTGTTTACATTCTTACATGAGAAGATAATACTTCCAACTCATAAGAACTTTCTCAGTAAGGAATACACAGAGGACACAGGTCTGAACTGAATATGAAGGGATGATATCTGTAAAGCATTTATCTTTTGTTTATCCTTGTCTTTTGTGGGGCAAACAGGGTGGGATGTCTTATGTCTGGGGTCAGATTTAGACTCGGGGCCTCCTGGGTCCAGAAATAGTGCTTTGTCCACTGTGCCACCTAGCTAACCCATGATGACCCTAGCTAACCCATATTTAAAATAGGGTTGAGGGGTAGGAAGAATAGACTGGGGGATGGGGAAGCAGAGAGATGGACTGGGGAGAGGTAGTTCACATGAAGGAAACAAGAAAAAAGCTTATGGAGGGCAGAGGAAGAGGGGGAAGGAATAGGGCAGTGAATGAACCTTACTATCATCAAAATTGGTTCAAAGAGGGAATAACATACATACTCAAGTGGGTATAGTAATATATTTTTGCCCTGTGTAAAAGAGGGTGGGGAAGGAGATAAGGGTGGGGGAGTGGGAGATGAGGGGAGGGAGGGAAGGGAAGTTTGGGGGAAGGAGTTGTAAAAAGCAAAACATTTTCAAGGAAGGTGTTCTGCATGACAGCACATGTATGACATATTGAATTGCTTGATTTCATAGGAAGAGTTGAGGAGGGAGGGAGGAAGAAAAATTTAAGAAAACAGAATTAGCTCAAAGACTACTTAACCTCATCAGTGTGGGCTCAAGGAGGGGATAACATACACACCTAATTGGGAAGAGTAATCTATTTAACCCTATAGGAAAGTAAGGTTAGAAGAGAATAAGGAAGGAAGGGTGAATGAAGGGAGTGTAGAGCAGGGGAGTGGGCAGAAAGTAGCAAAACACTTTTGAGAAGGAACAGGGCAAAATGAGATAGAAAATAGAGCAAATATGATTGGAAGGGAATTGGATAGAGGGAAATAGTTATGATGATTGACTACAATGGCAAAACATATGGTACCTACTCTGCTAGGCTATTGTAAAGAAAATTCTTTGTCAAGTTTAAGGTATTATATAAAAGTTATGATGAACAAGATGCTATCAGAAAAACCTGGAAAGACCCACATGAACTGAGATAGAGAGAAATGTACTATATACAGAATAGCAGCAATAGTGTAAGATGATCTGCTGGGAAGTACATAGTTATTTTCAGCACGGCAATGATCCAATATAACTCTGAAGGACTTATGAAAACTGCAATGGAAAATGGGGGGTTTGGCAAGCAACACTTCAACCTCCCTCTCACTTGAAATGCTTCAAAGAGGGAAGACTTTATATGTTTATATGCATGTATGTATCCATACAAACATAAATATGTATAGGTATGCATGTATATATACACACATACTCAGTTGGGCTGTGTTGTGATTGGAATTAAGGTAAATTGATGCAAAAACGTTATGAGCACATTGAATTTATTGTTAAGGCCAGCAATTACAAGGAAAAAAAGGTCTTTTTACTATTCAGCTAATCCAAAGGCCTCAAGGTAGGGCTTACTAGTCTGCATATAGTTTTGGGAAGTATAAGACAATAAAAGAACAGGAAGCACAAAACAATATGATTGATTACAAAGTCTGAAGTGTCATAGATGATGGAACAGTGTGATTAGATAAAAATCAGGAATACAGGACTAACAGCAACCTCTCCTTCCATCTTGCTGATATGGAAAGCTCATTGGTAGCGTCCTCCTGCAAGGCTACTTATAGGGATAACACACCAGATTTTCTTGAAGAACAGTTAGTGTTTCAGAGATAACAGATTTTCTGGTGCCCACCTACATCTTGTAAGAGTTGTTAGTGAGATCATTGATCTCCCTTAATTGTATGTAAGCAATAAGGTGTATAGACACAATATGAATTGTGGTAAAATGGAGGTGATTTATGAGACCACTTAGCTCAGAGAAGAAAGTTAAACTTCTGAACTTCATTAAACAGCAAAGAATCATGATGAGTAATTTTAAAACATGTTTTTTTAGGGGGGGGTTATACAGAATAGAATCAACTACAAAATGGAATCAGAATCAATTTTATTTTCTTAGATCTTTCACCATTATGAAAACTATGTGAATATCAATATCAGAAACAACAAAAATCACATGGTTGTATCAAAATGCAGGAAACACTTTTTTTTGTGGAGCAATGAGGATTAAGTGACTTGCTCAGGGTCACACAGCTAGTAAGTGTCAAGTGTCTGAGGCAAGATTTGAACTCAGGTCCTCCTGAATCCAGGGCTAGTGCTTTATCCACTACACAAATGTTGCAAACTGTCTCTGCATGTAACTGGAAAATAACAAAATACTTTTATGGAAAAAACAAAAAAAACCAAACAAACAAAAGAACAAAGAGTTGGACATGACTGAAAAATTATACAACAATAATAAATATATATAGAATAAATTAAAATAAATAAATCTTATATAGGGGGCAGCTAGGTGGCACAGTGGATAAAGCACAGGCCCTGGTTTCAGGAGGACCTGAGTTCAAATCCTGCCTCAGACACTTGACACTGAAGTAGCTGTGTGACCTTGGGCAAGTCATTTAACCCTCATTGTCCCACAAAAAAATAAAATAAAATAAACCTTATGTAAACCCTCAAGTAGCCAGCCACCTTCTTCATGCTTGTCCTTAGAAAATAGACTTTGTTCATGCCAGGGACATATTCACAGTTTTTCCAGTTTTCTTCATCTAACCTCTCAGAATTCAGGCTCTGTTGCCTCATGTGTAAGACTGCCCTGGGACAGGACATCAGGGTTGGATGTTGGTGGCCTCCTTTAGACATCACTTGCCATCTGGAATACTTTTGGCTGCAAAACTTGGAGGAGATCCCAGCAGGAGATGGACACCTGCTGGGGAAGAGTTTTGTCCCAATGACAGTCAGAGAGTATGACTTAACCTAGGGATTTCCCTGTACTCCCCATAGCATAATCAAGGTTCCCAACCATCCTGACTCTCAGACATTCTTTCCCTTAGTGGAGCTGATTCTTCTTCTTGTCTAGTCTCCTGCACAGGCATGTTGTTGACGGACCCATCAGCTTTCGTGGAGTCACTGGTTTCTCCACAGTGTGGTGCTTTAGCCTGAAACAGGAAAATATAGGAGAAGCAAAAAGTAGCCAGTTTGAGGCTGTTCCCAATTATTCTGGCCTATTTGTGTGTGTGTGTGTGTGTGTGTGTGTGTGTGTGTGTGTGTATGTTTGCATGTGTATTGAACTACACTTATCCCTTCCACATTCTAATTTTCTTCATTGTGGTTTTGATATATTGGGGGTCATCATAAGAAATTAAAGGGGAATTTGGGGGGAGTTTTGTAGAATCCACAGAATATATATAAAGGCCAGCAGATGACACAGAAAAAGTTTAGAGACACAGAATAAAATATGTTTGTGTTATATAATTCTGTACTTATAAAAATATATGTACAGAATTATATAACATCAACATATTTTATCTTGTACTACCATAATAACTCAGATTTCTTTTGTGGTATGAAGGGAGGGTTGGGGAGGGGGGTATATTGCACATTGCCCATAACCCCGATTATGTGGAAGACAACTGTATAATCAGTGATCCAGCCCTTAGAGATCACAAGAGAATTCTGAAATTCAGGTGAAAAAAGTGACTTCTCCAAGATCAGACAAAACCTTTACATACATCACCTCACTTCCAGGACTTCCCATGACTTTTCCCTGTCATGGGACCATAGATTTAGATCAGGAAGGGACCTCAGAGGCCAACTACTCCAACTCACATCTGACCAAGAATCCCCTCTCAGCTCCCAATACTTGATACTCCATCCTGCATTTGAAGACATTCAGCCAAGAAGAGCCAGCTCCCTCCTGAGGTGACCATTTCTACTTGACCACAGCTATAATGCTAAGGAAACCTTCCTGACTTTATAATCACAGATGACCCTCTTTGTGACTTCTACCCATTCAGGCTGGTTCTACATTCTCAGGCTGAACAGAACAAGATGAATCTTCTAAGGAACAACCTGAAGTCCACTATCATGTGTCCCCTGAGCTTTCACTCAGTTGTCATATGGTAGAAGTTGAGGCCCATCACCATCCTATCCACTTTGCTCTCTTATCAACATCCTTCCTAAAATGTGGTGTCTGGAATCCTTGTGGTTTTAATGGAAAGGTGTCCTCTATTTAATGGAAAGATAGATTCATAAATCACTGGCCAAGTTGGTACATTCAGAGCTTATTGTCATGGATCAAAGGTATATGGAAATGATATTTTCAGCTAGAAAAGCAAGCATCCCCCCAGGCAGTAATGAACTGATCAGCCCATAAGTCTTGCAAAAATAACTCACCATTTCTATTATGATGCAAACTGAAATGCAAAGAAGAAGAATGTCAGAAAGCAGGATAGAGACATTTTCCAGGTATATAATGAATGGATAAAGAGAATTCCAGGCACATCTATACAGGGTGCAGTGGATAGGGCCCTGGGCTCACAGTCAAAAAGACCTGGATTCATATGATGCCTCTGACACTCCGTGTGTCACATTGGGCAATTAATCAACCAACATGCACTTATTGGGGAAGCTAGGTGGCACAGTGGATAGATAGAGCACCGGCCCTAGATTCAGGAGGACCTGAGTTCAAATCCAGCCTCAGACACTTAACACTTACTAGCTTTGTGACTAAGTCACTTAACCCCAATTGCCTCACAAAAAAAAAAAAAAAAAGAAAAAGCAAACAAACAAAAACCCATGCACTTATTAAGTGATTACTATGTGCCAGGCACTGTGCAAGGTTATAGGGTTACACATACAAAAATTAACTAATCTCTCCCCTCAAGGATCTTAGATTCCAACAGGAAGACATAAGGAGTATTTCCTCATTAGTTGCTGCCAAGCCTGGAATGCTCCTTCTACTTCCCTCTGCCTTCATTTAAGAGGCAAACATTCCACCTTCTACAAGAGATCTTTCACTGCCCCTCTAATGAAAATGTCTTTCCTCTGAGAGAACCTCTCAATGACCACTAAATATCTTGTATATACATAGTGGTTTCCTCTTGTCTCCCTGATTAGAATGTGAGTTCACTGAGGGCAGGGACTGAGGGTTCTTGTATCCCCAGCATTCACCATGTTCCCTGGCATATTTTGTTGTTGCTGTTCAGTCATTTCTCAGTTATGTTCAGTTCTTTGTGACCCCATTTGAATTTTTCTTGCCAAGGATACTGGAGTGATTTGCCATTTCCTTCACCAGCTCATTTTACATATGAGGAAACTGAGGCAAACATGGTCAAGTGACTTTCCCATAGTCATACAGGTAGTAAATGCCTGAGGCTGGATTTAAATTCAGGTCTTCCAGACTCCAGGCCTGGCACTCTATCCACTGTTTCACCTAGCTGTCACCTGATAGTTCTAGGTTTCAGGTTCCTTCTCTGTAAAATAAATAGATCTTTGAGCCTACAACCACACTGTGATCCTATGAAGAAAGGGAAGTGACTTGTCTGAGGCCCAACAGTCAATGACCCTCTGGATAATGTGCTCCCTTCTCTTGTTTCCCATCATTTATACCTCTCTCCCCACCCTGAGCAATGCTCTAAGGCCCAGGACAAGAAGACCCTCAGGTTACTCACCAATCTTTTGCTGAGCCCTATTCTACAGGTTTGGCCACAGTAGCTCTTCCCCAGGCCATCCCCCCTCTCCATGTTCCTCAATTCTTGCGCCCAACTCCCCAGGGCAGGATTTCCAGGGTTCTGTTCTATACAGGCTCAGCCTAGGCAGAAGCCTTGGTGTTACACAACTTATTTGTATAACCACCATCTGGAAGACCCACACCAATCAGGGATATATCTACTTCTAAACTTGAAATCAAAATGCTGACTTTTGTAAACTAGAAGGAACTTTTCTAGTTTCTGTGGGACTCATGAGAGTAAAGACTGCATCAATCAATGAAAAAAGAATTTATTTAGCACCTACTATATACCAAGAACCATGCTTGGTGTCAGAGATGCAAAGCCAAAATGGAGAGTCCTTACCTTTGAGGAACTCTCATTCTGATGTGTTCCCCTTCCTCCCTCCTGTCAAACAGCTTTGCTTTTCTCTTGTACATACAATCTGCTTCTCTATGTCCATACTGAATTCCAACCCTACCAGCCAATAGGCTCTTTGAAAAGGGAACTATTTTGCTGTTATACAGTGTCTCTACAGAGGAGGACCTTAATAAATGTTTTTTTTTTTAATTGAATGAACTCTGCATTCACCTTGGTCCTAAACACCATGCTCTGCATATAGTAGGCAACTGATAAATGGTTCCCGAGATAAATTCAATAGCTGAATTAACTTGCTTTGCATGTATTTTGTGACTAGCAGAGTGCCTGGCACATAGTAGGTGCTTAATATATACTACCTGAGTTGACTTGACATGTATAACATATATATATATACAAACACACACACATACATATACATATTCATACACATGCATATATACATATATAAATGCAGAGTTCCTGGTATATTACAAGTTTTTATAAATCTTTTACCTTTTTATGACCTATCTATTTATCTATCTACCTGTCTATAGTCCCATCTATCCTTCCATCTATCCATCCATCCCTCTATCTATTCATACATCCACCTCCAGAACTCCTATTTTTCACCTTTCTATCCAGCCATCACTCCACCTGTCCAGCCATCTATTCATCAACCATTAGTCTTTCAATCCATCCTTCTATCCAATGAATGAACAATGGATTGATCAATCAATCAATCAATCAATCAATTGATCAATCAATCTATCTATATCTATCTATCCATCTAATATACTCATTGGTCATATATCTATCTCTACTGATAATCATTACTTTTTCCAGTTCTGGAGGTGTAACCAAGATGTAGGAGTGAAAGCAGGAAGCTGTTTGAACTCTCCCAAATTTCCCCCAGAAATGACATTAAATTAAGTCTCTCAACAGATTTTGGAGCTATAAAACCTGCAAAAAAAATGGAAACAATCTTCTGACTTAAGATAAACTAGAAGATCTTCAGGAAAGGTCTGTTTCATCTGGGTAAAAGTGGA
The DNA here is from genome assembly GCF_019393635.1 of Dromiciops gliroides. Lineage (NCBI taxonomy): Eukaryota > Metazoa > Chordata > Mammalia > Microbiotheria > Microbiotheriidae > Dromiciops > Dromiciops gliroides. The sequence continues at coordinate 636,719,824 of NC_057863.1, forward strand.
GCATAGCTCAGTGCAGAGGGTGTTTGGCAGAGCCAACAAGAGGCCCAGAGTCACAGCACAGATCAGCAGCTCACAGCCCATGGTGCTAGCTCAGCAAGCTAGTGGCACAGCAGGCCCAACATTGCTGATACCTCAGAGAAGAAAGCTGGTGACTCAGCCCCTGACCCCCAGCAAAAGAAGCTCCACACAGTACATGCTGTACCCCAGAAGCAGAACTTAACCTTAAAATGCACAAAAGAGGCTAAAATAAAAATAAAAATATGAATAAGAAGCAAAAAAGAACCCTCACCATTGACAGCTACTATGGTGACAGGGAGGATAAAAACATAAACTCAGAGGAAGACAGCAATGATAAAACTATATGTGAAACCTTAAAGGAGGGACAAATTTATCTTGAAACCAAAAAGCCCTCCTGAAAGAACTCAAAAAGGATACTATAAACCAAATAAGGGAGGTAGAAGAAAAATTGGGAAAGGAAATGAGAGTTATGCAAGAGAAGGTCAATAGCTTTGAAAAAGAAAATAATGCCTTAAAAACACATGGGAAATTGGAAAAGAAGTACAATTTCCTAAGAATCAGAATTGAGCAGATAGACACTAATGACTTAATGAGACAACAGGAAGAAGTAAAGCAGAATCAGAAGAAAACATAAAATACCTCTTCAGAACAACAACAGACCTGGAAAAATAGATCGAGGAGGGATAATATAAGAATAATCAAACTACTTGAGAACTATGATAAAAAAAAAAAGATCCTAGGCAGCAAATTTCAGGACACTATTAAGGAGAACTACCTCAACGTCTTACAACCAGAGGATAAAGTAGTCAATGAAAGAGTCCATTGGTCACCTCCTGAAAGAGGAGTCTCTTTTATATTCCTTGAAATATAGTAGCTAAATTACAGATCAAGTAAAGGAGAAAATACTACAAGCAGTCAGAAAGAAACAATTTAAATATCAAGGAATGGGGGCAGCTAGGTGGTGTAGTGGATAAAGCACTGGCCCTGGATTCAGAAGGACCTGAGTTCAAATCTGGCTTCAGATACTTGACACTTACTAGCTGTGTGACCCTGGGCAAGTCACTTAACCCCCATTGCCCTGAAAAAAAAAATAAATATTAAGGAACAGCAATAAGAATTACACAGGACCTGGCGGCTTCAACATTAAAGGATCAGGGGGTCTTGAAATATGATATTCCAGAAGGCAAAGGAAGCAGGATTACAACCAAGAGTGTACTACCCAGAAAAATTAGGTGTAATCTTTCAGGGGACAAGATAGATATTCAATGAATAGGAGACTTTAAAACTTTCCTAATGAAAAGTCCAGAACTGAACAGTCTACAAATGTAAGACTCAAGAGACAAATGAAAGGGTAAAAGGGGGGACATGTTATTCAATAAGGTTAAAATGTTTGCATGCCTAAATGGGAAGAATATATTTGTAACTCTTGAGAACTGTATCTTTATTAAGGCAGATAAGAGAAGTACACACATACAGAAGGGACAGGTGTAAGTGGATTCTGATGTGATGATATTAAAAAAAAAAAACTTAATGGGAAACAAACAAGGATTATATTGGGAGAAGAGGCAATGGAAGGTAGAATGGGGTAAACCATATCATGTGAAGAGGCACAAAAGACTTATTGCAATAGAAGGAAAGAAGGGGCGGGGGCAGGACAAGCATTGTTTTGACCTTATTCTCATCTGATTTGGCTCAAAGAGGGAATAACATACACACTCAATTGGTTATATAATTCCATCTTATCCTATAAGGAAGTAAAAATGGGAAAGGGGAAAGAAAAGGGTGGGGAGCTGATAGAAGGGAGAGTAAAACTAGGAGGGGAAAGGGGAAAAGGACAAAAGGGAGGTGGGGTGATAGAAGGGAGGGCAAAACTAGGAACTGAAAGGGGAAAGGACAAAATTGAGGTGGGGCTGATAGAAGGTAGGGTAGATGGAGATACCCAGGGGAAAAAATACTAATGAGAAGGGACAGGAGAAAAGGAAAGAGAAAAATATAAATAAGGAAAAAAAAAGATGCAAGGAAATACACAGTTAATAATCATAACTGTGAATGTGAATGAGATGAACTCTCCTATAAAACAGAAGCAGATAGCAGAGTGAATTAAAAACCAGAATCCTACAATATATTGTTTACAAGAAACACATTTGAAGTAGTGAAATACACACAGAGTAAAGGTAAAAGGCTGGAGAAGAATATATTATGCTTCAGCTGAAGTAAAAAAAGCAGGGGTAGCAATCTTTATCTCAGACAAAGCAAAAGCAAAAATTGGCCTAATTAAAAAAGATATAAGAAAGTAAACTACATCTTGCTCAAAGGTACCATAGACAAAGAAGTAATAACAATACTAAACATGTATGCATCAAGAGGCATAGCATCTAAATCCTTAGAGAAGTTAAGTGAGTTGCAGGAAGAAATAGATAGCAAAACTATATTAGTGGGTGCACTCAACCTCCCCCTCTCAAAACTAGATAAATCTAACCACAAATTTAATAAGAAAGAATTTAAGGAGGTGAATAGAATTTTAGAAAAATTAAATATGATAGGCTTCTGGAGAAAATTGAATGGGGTAGAAAAGAATATCTTTTTCTCAGTAGTACATGGCACATACACAAAAATTGATTGTGAAAGTCAGATGCAGAAATGATGAAATAGTAAATGCATACTTTTCAGATCATGATGTAATTAAAATTATGTGTAATAAAGGGCCAGAAAAAGATAGACCTAAATGAATTGAAAACTAAATAATCTCATCATAAAGAATGAGTGGGTCAAATAACAAATAATAGAAACAATCAATAACTTCATCCAAGAAAATGACAGTAATGAGACAACATGCCAAAACCCATGGGATGCAGCCAAAGCAGTTCTTAGGGGAAACTTTATATCTCTAAATGCTTACATGAATAAAATAGAGAAAAAGGAGATCGATGAATTAGGCATTCAACTAAAAGAGCTAGAAAAAGAATGAAGTAAAAATCCCCAAATCAATACAAATTGGAGATTCTGAAAATTAAATGAGAGATTAATAAAATTGAAAGCAAGAAAATCATAGAATTAGCAAATAAAACTAAGAGCTGGTTCTTTGAAAAAAGCAATAAGATAGATAAACTTTTGGTTAATTTGACTCAAAAATGACAGAAGAAAACCCAATTACCATCATCAAAAATTAAATGGGTGAACTCACTACCAATTAAGAGGAAATTAAAGCAATAATTAGGAGCTATTTTGCCCAACTATATGGCAATAAATTTGACAATCTAAATGAAATGGATGAATATTTTCAAAAATATAAACTGCCCAGATTAACATAAAAGGAAATAAAAAACCTTAAATAAACCCTTTTTAGAAAAAGATATTGAACAAGCCATCAATGAAATCCCTAAGAAAAAAAATCTTCATGGCTAGATGGGTTTACAAGTGAATTCTACCAAACTTTTAAAGAACAATTAATTCAAATAGTATACAAAACATTTGGAAAAATAGATGAAGAAGGAATCCTAGCAAATTCCTTCTATGAGACAAATGTGGTGCTGGTACCTAAATCAGGAAGAACAAGAACAGAGACAGAAAATTATAGAACAATTTCCCTAATGAATATTGATGCAAAAATTCTAAATAGAATATCAGCAAAGAGATTACAGCGATTTATCCCCAGGATAAAACACTGTGACCAGGAGGGATTTATACCAAGAATGCAGGACTGGTTCAATATTAAGAAAATGATCAACATAATTGACCACATCAATAACAACACTAACTAAAATGATATGATTATCTCAATAGATGCAGAGAAAGCTTTTGACAAAATACAGCACCCATTCCTATTAAAAATACTAGAGGATATAGGAATAAATGGAGCTTAAGATGATAAACAGTATCTATCTTAAACCATCAGCAAACATTAGAGGCATTCTCAATAAGATGAAGGGTGAAACAGGGATGTCCATTATCACCACTATTATTCAACATTGTACTAGAAATGTTTGCCTTAGCAATAAGAGAAGAAAAAGAAATTGAAGGAATTGGAATAGGCAAGGAAGAAACAAAACTATAAGTCTTTGCAGATGATGGTATATTTAAAGAATCCTAAAGAATCAACTAATTAAAGAATCCTAAAGAATCAACTAAAAAAACTACTTGAAACAATTAACAACTTTAGCAAAGTTGCAGGATATAAAATAAACCCACATAAATTATCAGCATTTCTATATATGACCAACAAAGTACAGCAGCAAAAGATAGAAAGAGAAATTCCACTTAAAATAACTGCAGACAATATAAAATACTTGGGAGTCTACCTGCTGAGTCAATCCCAGGAACTATATGAACACAATTAGAAAACACTTTTCATACAAATAAAATCAGATCTAAACAAATAGAAAAATATAAATTACTCATGGGTAGTCTGTGCTAACATAATAAAATGACAATTCTATCCAAATTAATTTACTTATTTAGTGCCACATTATCAAACTAACAAAAAAATATTCCATAGAGCTAGGAAACAAAAAAAACAACAACAAAGTTTATATGGAAGAACAAAAGGTCAAAAATATCATGGGGATTAATGAAAAAAATGCAAAGGACGGTGGCCTAGCTGTACCTGATCTAAAACCATATCATAAAGCTGTGCGGTAAAATAATGGAATTTGGCAGATGCCTAGGAGTCCCACCTGAATGTACCTAGTACTGTTTGGGAAGCCAACTAGGGATGATTGGATATGGGCACACCTGTCCTGTCCTGAGTGACGTATGCTGTTGATGTCAGCAAGAGAACTACTCTCTGATCCAGCTTGAAGGACGTCCCATTTTGGAGGAGAGAAAGTAAAAGTAGAAAAAGGAATGCTCACTGAGGGGAGCCCCCTTTTCCTGTCTGTTTTTCCTGTGGTCTCATTTTCTGGTCAGCTTTCCTATGGGTCCTTCCAGTGGGCTTTTCCTGTTGGCGCTGACTGCACAGCTGTCTCCTACTGAAGCTACAGACCCCAGGTGGTGAGTTAAAAAAACAAGTCTGGCTCTTTGAATTAGCTGAGCTGGAAGTGAGTTTGGGGATTGTATAAGGCTTTTGTTAGAGTTAGGGAGAGTATCCATTTTTCTTTTTCTCTATTCCCTTGTCCTTGACTTTATTAATTTCACCTTTGCTGTGTATTTTATTCTCATTAATAAAACCTGATTTGTTTGTGGAAAAGAGGCTGTTAAACTCCTTTTTTATTGGCGTGGGAGAAATAACTAAAAAGGGCAGTTCAGAGGGGAGGAAACTTTGGACCTAGAAGTCCCTCATTATTTTCTGAACCCCAATATTACAGCAAACCACCCAATTAACTCTCCCCATATTAAATATGGCCCCTACAGCAGCAATCATGAAAACTATTTGGTATTGGCTAGGAAATAGAGAAGAGGAACAGCAGAATAGGTTAGCCACATAAAACACGGAAGTAAATGAATATAGCAATATCCTGTTTGATAAACCCAAAGACTCTAGCCTCCAGGATAAGAACTCACTATTTAACAAAAACTGCCAGTAAAATTGGAAAATAGTATGACAGAAACTAGGCATAGACCAACATACCATACACCAAAGTAACGTCAAAATAGGTACAAAATCTAGACATAAATGGTGATACCCTAGGCAAATTTGAAAAAGAAGGAATAGTTTACTTGTCAGAACTGTGGACAGGAGAAGAATTTATGACAAAATATGAGATAGATGAGATATTATGAAATGCAGAGTTTATCATTTTTATTACATTAAATTAAAAAGGTTTTGTACAAACAAGACCAATGCAAACAAGATAAGAAGGAAAGCAGAAAGCTGGGAAACAATTTTTTTACAGACAGTATTTCTGATAAAGGCCTCATATCTAAAATATATAGAGAATTGAATCAAATATATAAGAATACAAGCCATTCCCCAATTGAGAAATGGTCAAAGGATATGAACAAGCAGTTTTCAGACGATGAAATTATAACTATCTACAGTCATATGAAACAATGTTGTCAATCACTACTGATTAGAGAAATACAAATTAAAACTACTCTGAGGTACCACCTTACACCTATCCAATTGGCTAATATGACAAAAAAGGAGAATGATACATGTTGGAGATGATATGGGAAAATTGGAAGACTAATGCACTGTTGGTGGAGTTGTGAACTGATCCAACCATTCTGGAGAGCAATTTAGAACCATGCCTAAAAGTCTTTAAAACTATGCATACCCTTTGATCCAGCAATACCATGACTAAGTCTATATACCAAAGAAATCATAAAAAAGGGAAAAGGACTCATGTGTATAAAAATATTCATAGCTGATCTTTTTATGGTAGCAAAGAATTGGAAATTCAGGGAATGCCCATCAATTGAGGAATGGCTAAACAAGATGTGGTATATAAATGTAATGGAATATTTTTGTGTTTGCTGTAATTGAACTCTGAATTTACCTTGGCTCTTGAGCACAATGCTCTGCATACAGTAGGTGACTGATTAGTAGTTTCTGAGTGAAATCCAGTAGCTCAATTGATGTTTAACTAGGAATTTCTCTGCCTGGAGACAAGTACCACAAACTGAGCCTGGGCCAAGCTTACCCTAACTTAAGAGAGGATAGGGAGGGGAAGGAAGGCTGGGGACAGGGGGAAGCCCTCCTCTGCCTTCCAGCTGGCATTTCCCTAGAGTAACGGAATGAATGTATGATTTAGGCACTGAGCTCTATTGTTTTTACTATCCTAAAGGACTCCAATTTTGGTCTGAGCCCACTAATTTTAATGTCCTGAGGCCAAGTCCCTATTGGTCCACACTCATTATGTCTCTGCTTACCTGGTAGCTTCTTTTTCTTTATACAATACAGCATCCCAGAAATAATGATGGAAATGATGACAATGAAGATATATTCTATGTGTTGAGGGTTACTTTGGGGTGAGCACACTGCATCTTTGGTATCCGTGCCTAGCTTTTCTTCAAATAAACCCTGTGTTGTACAACTAGGAAGACAGATGAAGACACGTGTCATTGGACATCAACCCAGCAAACCTGAGTGATCCCACTTCTCCCCAGGTGCAGTCAGCCATGCAACTCAGCAGCAAAGAAGCTTATAGAAAGAAAGGCAGAGTATCTCAAACAGAAGGAGAGAAGGAGGGCCAGCTGTGCCTTTATTAACAATCTGGATAAAGGCAGAGGTGCACACCTCCCAATTTTCCTGATAACACAAAAAGCTAGGAGGGAGGGCATCCATGTTGGACTAGCTAGAAAGCCAGTGTGTCCAGAGGCAGGATTCAAAGAGAATTAGACAGATTAGAACCAGGTGACAAGGGTGTTTTGTTTTATTTTTGAGGGGCCCAGAACTGGAATTTCATCAGTGTGGGGAATTCCCTGGTATAGAAATGCCTTCCTCTGATGCAAGACTTGTCAAGAATAGAGAACCTTGGGGCAGTTAGGTGGCACAGTGGATAAAGCACTGACCCTAGATTAAGGAGGACCTGAGTTCAAATCCGGTCTCAGACACTTGACACTTACTAGCTGTGTGACCCTGGGCAAGTCACTTAACCCCAATTGCCTCACAAAACAAAACAAACAAACAAAAAAGAATATAGAGTCTTAGGTTGTTGGCTGGGGCACTGAGAGGTTGTGACCTGCCTGGGAGACATAGTTTACTATGTCTAAAAGATAGAACTGGAGGCTTCCTGACCCCTAGACAAGCCCTGTATCTTCCACTGCCTAACTTAACACTGAGATGGAAATTAACAGGGCTGAATGGAATCAATGTTTTACATTAAAGCTCAAAAATCAACCCAAAAAGATCAAGAAGCCAAAGATAGCTAGGTCATCCAGTGAATGCAAGTGGACAGAGTGCTGGATCTAGAGTCTGGAACATGGGAGTTCAAATCAAATCCTAGCTGTGTGACCCTGAGCAAGTCACTTAACCCCTGTTTGCCTCAGTTTCTTCATCTATAAAATGAGGATAATAATAACACCCATTTCCTAATGTTATGGTGAAGATGAAATAAGATAACACCTAGAAAGTGCTATTGTTGCTGTTATTGTAACCCCTGTCCCAATGCCCATTGGTAGGAGACTCTCTCCTTATTGATATAGAGAGGAATGCCCTGCCCTGCAGTTGGTCAAGCAGAGTTGGTGGGAGAATTCCAGGCTTGATCAATCCTCTTCAGGACTCTTCAAGCTTCAAGGGTTCTTGGGGGCCTCATCAAGCATGATATTTTCCACTTTCTTTCATTTATTTTCTTTTAATCAAGTTTTCTTGTACAAAATGACAAATATGGTAATGTTTTACATAATCATAAAAAATTAATCAAATTACTTCCGACTTCCAGCTTCAAGAGGGAAGATGGAAGAGGCCAATCTGAATTCAGGTTGCAGAAGGAAAAGATTCTGGGAACACATGAAAGGAGGCAGCAGCCTCTTCCATGTCTTCATGCCAAGCTTTTTACACTAGAGCCTTGGGGGAGTTTCCCCTTGGGTGAGATCTAGACCTCTCTCTGGTTTGAGCTGAGTCATCTCACTACCAAAGGAAAAGCTCCTTCCTCTTTATTATCTGGCATATATTCTCCTATGTATGATTTCTCTGATTTCTCTTTGTCTACAATTTAGATAAATGGATTTCTTTGCTTTTTCCAATGTGTGTTCACTGTGGAATAGGTATTAGATGGAAAGGGTGTCAGGTTTTGGATAGAGAGCTCGGGGTTTCCCTTCCTCCTCCTCCAAAAAAAAGAGCAAAGCAATCAGAAATTTGATTGAACATGGTCATATCCCCTAGACTAATAATAATTAAGAGAGCAGACAGTTATAATTCTGGCCTGATTTGCCCTTTCTCTAAGAAGAACAAAGTGACCACATTATTAACTAATTAATTATTACTCTTGTTTAGTCATTTCAGTAATGTCTGACTCTTTATGCCCACATTTGTGATTTCCTTTGCAAAGATGCTGGAGTGGTTTGTCATTTCCTTCTCCAGCTCATTTTACAGATGAGGAAACTGAGGCAAACTGGGTTAAATGCCTTGCCTAGGGTCAGAGCTAACAAATGTCTGAGGCTAGATTTGAATTCAAGAAGATGAGTCTTCCTGTCTCTATACCCAACACTCTCTTCACTTTGCCACCTATCTGTCCATTTATTGTTGTTGTGGTGGTCACTGGTATTGTTAAGAACATCAGAAGCCAGCTGTTCCAATCCTTTAATTATAAGGACGAGGAAATTCAGATCCAAAGAATCAAAGTGATTAAGCCATGGTCACAAAGGAAGCAAAGATCAGAGACAGGGTCTGAACCCATGCCTTTTGGCTCCAGCATGAATGCCATTTCCATTCTATCATGCCACCATCCCGGGAAGGAGATGAGACTAGATAACAATCCCTCTGAAAAGGTCTTGGAGTACGAGTGTCCTGAACACTCTGTGTGAGTTAGTTAGCAGTACAATTGGAGACCAGTCATGGTGGTTCAGGCAAAGAATACATTGGAGTGTTTAGAATAAAGAAAGTCAGCCCAAATCTGAAGAGTTGTTTTTAGTGCCCCATTTTAGGAAGTTCTTTGGTTAGGGGGAGAGTTTCCACAAGAGGATGCTATAGGACCATAGATTCCACACTGAACAGGACTTCAGAGGGTCCTTTGGCTGGGTCTCATATACAGATGAGGAAATGGGACATGGAAAGTTCAAATGACTGATAACTGCTAGTATTTACATAGCATCTCCCATGGCAAGCAAAATTATCTCATTGGCCCAAGTACAGGTGGACAGCACCCATGGCATCTAAACCCAGATTCTCTTAATTCCAAAATCCTTTCTATGGTACAGGGACAACCAATGTTCCAAAACATGCATGTGAGGAGATACTGAAGGATGATTTGGAGAAGTCAGAAGGTTGTCTCAAGTATTTAAAGGGATGTTAAAAAGAAGAAAAATAAACTCACTTAGCTTGGCTTCAAAGGGTAGAACCTTGAATGAGAGAAGTCACAGAAAGGCAGATTTTAGTTCAGTTTAAGGGAAAAAAACCTTAGCATTAGGAGCTATCCAACAGAAGGAAGACCAGAAGGAAACACAGACAAGCAGAACAGCTTTGAAAGCTACATGGTGAATTTCTTTTATGCCTAAAAGGAAATGAATAGAATAGAGATTCACAGTTTTGTGTACATTCACAGGTGTGCTGGAATCATCTCCAATTGTAAGCCAGTTGTTAAATTGTTAAATTCATGTTTCAGAAATTGACAAATGCTACAAATTAATGGTTGATTTGTTATTTTGCTTAGTGTCTAAGACTCAAGAAAATGACCACAAAGATACTGATGATGCAGAATATACTTAAAAGTGTCTTGTGTATATTTATTTCTCAGAAATCAGTTATTAATTACTTACCTGGTGTGGACTTTTTCTATGTTACCCTGTGGACATTTCTATGTTTTTTTCTTTTCTGCTTTGTATATGGAAACATTAGTTTTACTTGGTGTACATTGAGGCCAGAATTTGTGTTTAAACCATTAAAAATGAATAAGTGAAAAGAATGAACCACAACTCCCAGAGAGTGTGTTATACCTACTTGGTCCATGATAGACACTGGAGAAGGGTCCCATTGGGGGAAAATGTCCCTGCTGGGCACTTTTCACAGATAGTGTTGTTTCTCTCTGTGCCTAAAAGAGAAGGAGATATGAGAGATTTGGTGCTCAGCATAGCAATAGGATGAGAGCAAAACATGGCTGCTAGAACTGTGGCCCCTGGGTTGGTTGGTCCCTTCCCTGGAAGTTGTGTCAGAACAAAGAGTATTGGGGACAACTCTATGACATACTTCCCAGGCTTAAGGCAAGAACTTGACTTTTTAAAAATATTTTTTGTTTTTGCATCTCCTATATTATAGCAATGCTTTATTCCCCTTACTAGTAAATGTTTATCAACTCTTTGGGGGGAAAAAAGGAAGCTGGGGCACATTTTTATGTTTTTAATGTTTCATTGACATTACTAACATTTCCCCCATCACTTTCTTAAATCCAAGCAAATGACAAAGCAATACATTAAGCCCTGATTTATATGTTGGCCCATTTCTGAGGTGCCAATACTCATACTGAAAATTTAACAATCAGCTCTTGGGAGAGCAGTTCAGGCTGACTTCCTTATCGTCTTCTTTTTCCCAGAGAACCATCTCTTCTAATATAGAATCTTTTAAAAGGAAAAGAAACAATAACAGGCCAGCAAATTAATGAAAATATAAAAAAAGTGTAACATTATGTGTAGTGTTTCATAGATATAGTCCCCACTTCTGCAAAGAAGCTAGAGATTGACATGTATCAGCTAGGCAGTTCAGTGGATGGCACAATGGCCTGAAGTTTGGGAGATTTTAGCCCAAATCCAGCTTCAGACAAGTACTAGCTATATGACCCTGAGCAAGTCACTTACCCTCTTTGGTGTTTTCCCCTACTGAAAAAGGGGGATATGAAAGCACCTGCTTCCCAGATAACATTTGTAAATCACTGAGCTTAGTGTCTGACACATGGTAGTGCTATGAAAATGCTTATTATTATTTTAGTTAACTGAAACGATACGAATGATTTTGCCCACTTACAGGATCATGGTGTTAGATGTAGAAAGGACCTTAGAGATCATTGAATCTTACTGAGGCCCAGAGAGGTAAAGTAGCTTAATTGGCCATGCAGATTTCTCCTTCAATATTTAAAGGATCTTCAATTTGGACAGCTTGGGTCCTCTTTCCATGAGTGCTGCTTGTGATCCCCTCTATTTTAGCAGATGGCCTTTCAGAGTTGTATCTCAAACATCCATCTCCCAAGGCCAATATGGGGCTAAGTCCCTCTGTACTTAAGTAGTCAGGTCCTCAGAAAACAGACCTCCAGAAATCCATCCAGACCTCTGATCCTCTTTCAGAAACCTCCAACTAAGCAGAATTTTATCTCTTTGGGGAGTTACCTTCAAGAACCCAGGGGCAAATCATAAACCAATAATAGGAACAGTGAATAAATTACCAATCAGAGCAGTAGATAGGAGAAAAGTTTATGACTGAATAAGGGAGAAGGATGATCATAGAAGATAAAATGGATAATTTTGATTATATAAAATTGAAAGTGTTTTGCACAAATAAAACCAGTACAGCTAAAATGAGAAGGCAAGCAGGTATGTGTGGCAGGGGGCTGGTCTTTGCAGCAAGTTTCTCTGATAAAACTCTCATTAGGAGGCAGCAAGGTGGTGCAGTGGATAGAACACTGGCCACGGAGTCAGGAGGACCTGAGTTCAAATCCTGCCTCAGACACTTGACACTTACTAGCTGTGTGACCTTCAGCAAATCGCTTAACCCTTATTGCCCAACCAAAAAAAAATTTTAAAAAACACAACCTCTCATTAGAAGATATATACCAAACTGATTCAAATGTATAAGAATAAGAGCCATTCTCCAAATACCAAATGGTGAAATGATAGGAATAAGCAGTTTTCAAAGGAAGAAATCCAAGCTATTCATAGTCATATTTTTTGAAACTTCTCTAAATTGCTAATAATTAGAGAAATACAAATTAAAGCAACTCTGAGTTTCCAGGTCATATCCATCAAAATGCCAAGACTGACAAAAAGGGAAAACGGCATATGCTGGAGGGACATTGGGAAAACAGGTATATTGACGTACTTCTGGTGGAGCTGACTTGGTCCAGGCATTCTGGAAAGTAATTTGGAACAGTATCCCCAAAATTATTAAGTTTTGCAACCCTTTTTTACTCTCTGATACCACTACTAATCCTATACCTCCAAAAAGATAAAAAAAGAGGAAAAGGACTATACATACAAAAATATTAATGGGCTACATTTTTCTGTGGACAAACAATTGGAAAATAAGTGTGTGTCCACTAATAGGGAAATGGCTGAACAAATTATGGTGCATGAATGCAAGGGAATAGATGATAAGAAATAATGAAATTATTTTAGTGAAATATGGGGAAACTCATACAAACTGATGCAGAGTGAAGCGAGCACAACCAGCAGAAGAACTTATACAGTAAGAACAATATTGTGAAGACAAACAACTTTGAAAGACTTTCTGGAGGACTCCTGTTTAAGCATGCTACCCACCCTCCTGAGGCAGAGTTGATGGACTCATGGTGCCAGTGGAGACACCTATTCTCTTTGGACATGGCCAATGCATGAATGTACTTTGTTTGAGTACACACAAAATTTGCTATAAAGGTTTTTGGTTTTCTCTTTCATTTCCAGGAAGGAGAAAAAATAGGTCTTTGTCGATAATTTTTTTCCTTTAAAAAGATAAAACAAAGATTCAGAGTCACTTTTTACCACCAAAGCACAGTGGAGGAGGACACAAGTGGGGAGACCTTGGTTGACTTTTCCCAGTTCTGCCTGATTCCACATTTGCCTCAAATTGTCTGAGGTCCATGAAGATAAGACAGAAGACCTCAAACCTTCATTATAATGGAATGATAAATTTCCATCTGGAAGAAACTTTGCAGGTAATATTATCCAACTCCCTTATTTTACAGATGAGGAAACTGACAGCCAGTATCACATGGACAGTAAGGGCAAAGCTGAGCTGTAAGCCCAAGCCCTCTCACACCAGAACCAACCATCTTCCCACTGCACCACAACTACCTCCAGGGTGGCAGCCAGAGCTGAGGGAAGGCTGGGAATTTCTCAGGTTTCCAGTGCAGCAGCCTGAAGCAATCATAGTTCTCTGTCCCTAGGTGGGTGGTGAAGAAGCAGGCTCACCTCTAGACTTTACAAATTGCCCAGGACTGCAAATTCGGTGAGCCACACACATATCACAGTTATCATCTTTCATGTCAGCACAGAAATAGCCTGGAGAACAGCTACACACAGTGTTGGATGTAGATGAACATTCCTTTTTGGTCACTAATCCAAATTCTGAAAGAAAAAGCAAGACAATAGGTCAGTCAGTCAGTCAGTCAACATTTATTAAGGACCTACTATGTTCAGGACACACATTACAAAAAAAAAGGCAAAGATAGTCTCTGCTTTCAAGGAGCTCACACTCCAATGGGTGTAACGGCATGCAAATGAGTATGTACAAATAAAATACAATCAGGATAAATTGGAGATGATCAATAGAGGAAAGACACTAGACTTAAGGGGGCATAGGATTGCCTTCTTGTAGAAGGTGGGATTTTAGCTAGGATTTGAAGGAAGCCAGAGAAGTCTTGAGGCACAGGTGAGGACAGAAAGAATTCTGGGCAGGGAAAATACCCAGCTGGGAAGAAGAAGGAGGCCAGTGTCACTGGATCACAGTGCATATGTGGAATAGGGGAAGAGGGTGTAAGGTATACTAGGATTGGAAAGGTAGGAGGGGATAGGTTATGAAGGGCTATGAAGATTTTGGATTTGATACAGAAAGTTAGGGAGCTACTGAAGTTTATTGAGTAGCATGGTGACATGTTTGGACCTGTGCTTCAGGAAAATCATTTTGATGGCTGAATGGAGGATGGATTGTAGGAGGGAGAGATGAGGCAGACAGACAGCCACCCACCCTGATCTATTGCAATAATTCAGTGTGAGGAGAAGAGGGTCTGCACCAGGGAGGACCCAATGTCAGAAGAGAGAACGGGGCATATTTGGGAGATGCTGCAAAGGAGAAATCACCAAGCTTTTTACACAGATTGGATATGGAGAGCAAGAGTTAGTGAGCAGTCCAGGATGACTTGGGACATGAAATACATGGCCTTTGATGACAGCCCTTTGCACAGGACCTTATGTGCTGACTGCATCATTTATGTTGGTCTTTCCCTCTTCACCCAGACTAGGAGATTCTGAAGAGCAGCAGCAATATCTCAGAGGCTGTCTAGTTTGACTCAATTGTAAACAAGAATGTTTCTCTATCACTCCCAACCAAGGGTGACCTAGCCTGTGCTTGGAACACTCCTGTGAGAGAGCAACCTGAGGTGAACCATCCAGCTTTGGGCTCCACTGCTGCCCCAGATCCTTTATGGCTGAGAGATCCTGGACAGGTCCTTCAGGCTACTCTGAGACCATGAGTTGTAGACAAGGTGCCCACATACCTTGATAGGAATTTTCTTCCTTAGATAAGTAAAATCAAAGGCCTGGTTCCCCACACACACTCCCACACTGATCGAGTTCCAAAAAAGAAAAAGAAGAAAGTACAAAGTTTTGTGTTGAGGATGAGCTACCAAGACAAAACAGAAGAGTTCCTGCCCTCAAGGAAACAATATTCTACATGTGCAGCCTAATTTTTCACTTCCTCTCAGTTAAGACAGACCTCCATGGGAGCCCCTCCCTTTGGGGAGTTTTCCATAAAATGGTCCTTTAGGCAAAAAGTATTTTTGGCATTCAAACAATGTGGTCAGCCCATCTGAGTAGAGTGCTGGCAGGTTAGCTCATAAAAGGACCTCATTGTCTGGTACCTTATCCTGCCAGGTGATTTTCAGAATCTTCCTAAGACAATTCAAATGGAAGTGATTAATTTTCCTGGCATGGTGCTGGTTGATTATCCAGGTTTCACAGGAATACAACAATGAGGTCAGCACAATGGCTCTGTAGACGTTCAGTTTGGTAGACAGCCTAATACCTCTTCCACTCTTTCCTTTGGAGCCTCCCAAACACTAAGCTGAATGCATCAACTTCATCATCTATGCGGACATCCCTCCATAGCACACTGCCAATGTACAAAATGTCTTTGTTTGCTGGAACCAATGGTTCCATGTATAGATGGGATAGAGCTGGCTGGTGGAGAACCTGTGTTTTCTTTGTGTTAATCATTAGGCCAAAATTAGCACAATCAACAGAGAACTGATCCATATGTTGTTGCATCTCAGCTTCAAAGATTGCATTGAGTGCATAATCATCTGTGAACAAAAAAATTTTGCATCAACTCTCCCTCTATTTTATTTTTGACTTGTAGCCTTTTGAGGTTAAATAATTTACCATCAATGTGGGAGCTGACCTTGTTTTTTCCTTGTTGAAGGCAAACATGCTGAAAACATTGTACTAAAAATCATGGGAGAAATTAAGGCACACAGCCTTCCTTTACTCCACTGGTGACTGGGAAAGTGAAAGAGAATCATCCATTATCCAGAACTCAGAGAAGCATGCCATCATAAAACTGATGTATTGATACTGAAGGACTTCTCCTGGCAACTAGATTTTGACATAATTTTCCATAAACCCTTAGAACTGATATTACCAAAGGCCATGATCAGATATATACAGGCCTCTGTTCTGCTCCTGGCATTTCTTCTGGAGTTGGTAGGAAGCAAACACCATATCTACCATTCCTTGGCCCTTTCTGAAACCACACTGGCTCTCAGTTAGATGACCAAGTGCCAAGCACTGTGCTAACAGCTATCAACTCATTTGATCTGCACAATAGAGAGGGAGGTAGGTGCTGTTATTGTCCCCATTTTACAGTTGAGGTAACTGAGGCAGACCAAAGGTAAGAGATTCTCAAGGTCACAAATCTAGAAACATCTGAGGTCAGATTTGAACTCAGGTCTTCATGACTGCAGACCTAGCACTCTATCTACTGTACAATTTAGCTACCAGCACTCAAATCTCCTCGTCAAGTGCATAGAGAAGAGATTTAGAGCTGGAAGGAACCCTCTCATTTTAAGGATAAGCAGATGGAAGCCCAGAAAGGTTAGTCACTTTCTCCTGATTTACCTTAATGCTGGTTCCTCCCCTTAAGATTATCTCCAGTTTATCCTGCCTATATTGCTTTTGTACAGAGTTGTTTTATGATCTTTCTCCCATTAAACTGAGCTTCTCAAGGGTTTTTCTTGATGTCCCCCACACTTCCCACAGTGCTTGACACATAATAGGTGCTTAATGAATATTCACTTACTGGCTTGCCCCAAACCATACAATTAGTAAAGGGCAGAGCTAGGATTTGACCCCAGGTTCCCTGACTTCTCATCTAGGGCTCTTCCCAATGCATCACCTGGTGTCAGTATTGGGGATGAAAACCTTTTCAGACTCTAAAAAGGATATGTCTGAAACTGGAGGAGGGGAAGATGAAAAGCTGTGAGCAAGTGCTTAACTTGCAGCCATGGAACCTGAGTCCAAATCCTGACTCTTCTATTTGTTGCCTTGTGACCTTGGACAAGTCACAACTTCTCTGGGGTCAGTTTCTTCAGTATGATGAGAGTCCTCCATGAGAAGGCTTCTATGATCTCCTTCAACTCTAGATCTGTTATCTTGTGATCCCTTCCCTAGGGGTTAGGGAGGTGAGAGACCCTGAGGGGAGCAGGTGGACAGTTCCTAAGGGGAGAAGAAAAGGGGAAAGGGGGGAGGAGGAAGAAGAACAAGGAAAGTCCCCAGTACTTTACACTGTCAAGAGATCACACATGCTTAAGAAGATTTCTCCATTATGAAAAAAAAGCCTTTTCAAATAGAGAAGTCCAAGTTCCAGAATACTGAGAGCCAAAGTGGATGAGATGGGCAGCAGGACCAGCTTCATCACTCAGCATTCACCTGCCTTCTCTCTGCCTCATCCCACCACCAATAGGAAGACACACTCCCTTCCCCAGCTTGATGCTGCCCTGAGCCACCTGGACTTAAGGGGGAAAGTGGGGTAAGGTCAAGGCCTCTAAAGAGCTTCTTACCAGGGTCACAGACTTTACACTGGAGACACTCCTTCATGACATTCTGCTGTGCTGTGTAGGTCCCAGGATTGCAAACCACACACATGGTTGGTCGCCTTATATCGCATGACTTATTAAGCCTGAAACCTAATGGCATCAAAGAGACAGCATCAAGAACATGGCACAGGACCCTTCCCTGCAGGAGCCCCTCCACTCCTGTCCCCCTCTCCCCAAGTACCAGCCTGACACTGCCATCTACACACCCTAGGCCAGACCCAGGAATCTTCTAAGGCCACCTATGAAACCTAGGATGGTTTACCATGAGAATCCCACAGAGGCATAGAACCCAGACTGTCCAAACTGAAACCTCAGAATGTGAGAAAAGAATTCTTAATAATGGATTTCTTGCGGGGAGGGTGGGCAGGGAATCAGTTCTAGCCTTTCCTTATCCTCCACTTTGGAAGGTTCACTTCAGGAGACTTTAGATAAACTTAAGTTCTAATGCTGTGCAGGGCCCTACAGTAGAAATGGAGACTTTGCCCTCAGGAGGTCAGTCTCCCATTGGACCCAGATGTTATCTCAGTAGAGGTCATTTTAATATGGACCACCCTCATGTCACATCAACCAATGGAATTGAATGATGCTAGCCACTTAGCTTCGATCAGTGTGTAAGAAGCCAGCTCTGCTGAAAAGAGGAAAAAGACTGCATCGCAAGGGGCTTGCTCTCTTCTTCCTGGGACTCTCCCTTTGCACTCTCCTTGCCCTCTTGGTTCAATATGCTGGGTATGTAATTGTTTAGGCCTGTAAGCCTGGGACTAGTGCAGAAGTCAGGGAGACATGCAGTCAATACTTTAATAATATGTGATATTAATTGATAATAAATGCTTTCTGCCAAAACTGGTGCAATGGCCATTAATTTATAAGTATCAATATTTTAGAAAACCCAGGCTGACACCCCCAATAATTTAAAGAGTACAAGAACAAGAATTTAGAATGCCAGAATTAAATAGAAGTCCAGGAGATAGAATGTCAGAGCTGGGAAGGACCTTAGAACATAGGATTTAGAGGTAGAAGTGACATCAGATCATAGGATTCAGACATGGGAGGGCAATCTCAGAAGACAGAATGTTAGGGGGGGGGGCTCTTAGAACAGAGAATATCAGAATTAGGAAGGACCTTAGAAACCAGAATGTCAGAGCTAAGAAGGACCTCAGAGTATTGAATGTCAGAGGGAGGATGGATCTCAGAACATAGGATTCAGAGCTAGGAAAACACCTTTAGGACACAGAATGTTAGAGGTCACCTAGTCCTATCTCCTCAATTTATAGATGAGGAAACTAAATGATTGGGCCAGGGTCACACAAGTAGTGAATGGGGGGGTGGGGTGTGCCAGGAGTCAAACTGTTTCCTAAGATCCCATCCCACTGTGACGTGCACTAAATTTAGGCTAAGACAGGAACCTGAGGCCCTCTCTGGGCTGGTCTCAGTGGTCACTGCCATGGGGAAACAGGGAAAACACAAGGGGGTGGGGTAATGTTTGTGGGAGGGTGAAGGTGGAGATACAAGAAGCAGGATCCAAGGTTATGAGCTTTAGTTTACCCAGAATAGCTTTTCTAAGCACTGTCAATGTCCTGAGACATGTGAAAACCAGGCTTATTACAAGAGAAATGAACGTGCAGGTGGAACTCAAGGGATTCCCACTTTTTACAGACGTTTACATTTTTGTAATAGCAGAAGGATGGGGATACCAGGAAGGGGCATGGCATGAGAGGGGGAAATGTGCAGCAAAGGTGGGAAAAAAGAGGAGACCCCATGGGGAGGAGCAAGGTGGTAGCAAAAGTCTCATTCTTTTCCCTTGGGAACTGCTAGACTATGATGATAGGAGGGTCCTCTTATCTTCAAAGGACCCCAACTGCACAAGAATTATCCCAGCCTGCCACACACTGGCTGGTGTCTGTCATCTCCCAAGGACACGCAGGGAGTCCAGCTTGGGGTGTGTTATGGCAGCTCAGGGGGAGCCTCGTCCTTGATACAATCAGGTCCTCTTATAGGTCCAGTGTTTCTGGAAAATGTGGCAATTCAAAAAGTCAAGATCAGGGGATCCCTTAATAACCCTTAATGGGACACAGGTGACAATTAAATACAACAGAAACTTAATAAGCACTCTCTTTCTATAAGAGTTCATCTGAGTAGGTAGGTGACAGAGTGGATAGAGCACTGGACCTGGAATAAGGAATACCTGGGTTCAAATCTAGCCTCAGATACTTACTAGCTGAGTGACCCTGGGCAAGCCACTTAGCCCTGTTTGCCTCCATTTCCTCATCTGTTAAACGAGCTGGAGAAGGAAATGCAAACCACTCCAGTATCTTTGCCAAGAAAACCCCAGATGGGATATGTAGAGTCAAACATCACTGAACAACAAAAAAGACAAAAAAACAGAAACAGTCTCTGCCCTCAAGGAGATTTCATTCTACCAGGGGAATATAATATGTGAAGAGGAGACTTTGGAGAAGGGAGAGACTGGAAGCAGGGAGACCAATTCAGAGGCTCTTGCCCAGATGAGAACTCCCAAGGGCTTGAACTAGGAAGGAGCCTGTATGGGATCACTTTGTGTGTGAATGTGAAAGATGTGGAGATAAAATGGACAGGACTTGGCAACTGATTGAGTAGCTCTGAGGTGTGAGGATGAGGAAGAGAGAATGACTTCAAGTGAATGGATGTCACAGTGTCATGGACATGACATCTCCAAGTGATGGAGAAAACCCTTGACAGGAATGGGGGGTTATGATGAGTTGAATGGAATCAGTGCTCTGGACAAAGCTGACGAGTCACTCCAGTAATCAGCACTTTCTGAGAAAGTGTTCCGTGCCCACCTGGCTCTGAAGCCCATGGGGAAGGCAGAAGAAATCAGAGATGTGCCCTGGAGGACTTCTCTCTTTCCCCTCTCTTACCTCAGTGACCACCCAGTTTCCCTCCATCCAACCCAGACAATCCTGCATTAAAACCCTTAAAGACTTAGACAACCTAACTCTAGACTACGTGTGCAAGAGGCATTCCATAATCCTGCTGGTTGAGTAACTTCATCCTGTCCATCAATAAGAATAGCTAGGTAGTGATGGGTAGTGAACCTTCTCTTCCCTAAAGTATTCAAGAAGAGATTCTTATGTTGGGAAAGAGATTGGTCTTAGATGCCCTCCATGGTCCCTCTAAGCTCTGAGATTCTAGGGTTCTGGAATTTGAATAGATACATGAAGAAAGGAAAGAGCCTGGGACCGGAGGCATTTAGCTGAGCAAGAAATTGATTTATTCTGGAGAAAAAAACCATGTGGCCTACCTGCATGGCAAGGGGAGCAGCACTGCCCATCCATCTTGTACTTTCTTTCCTCACACTCCAGTGCCTCATTGAGGTGGATAAGTTGAGTAATCATGAAAATTCTAAATATCTTGTAAAAAGGAAGAAGGAGGTAATATGGGCAAGGGAGACAGCATTAGCCAGGGTATCAGGCAGACTGGGCCCTAAACTTGACCCTGTCACTCACTGGCTGGATGACCTCATGCTAGCCACTTACTCCCTTGGGGCCTCAGTTTCCCATTTGTAAAATGAGGAGATTGAGAGACAGCACAATGTAACTGAAAATGCACAAGAATGTGAGCCAGAAGATCTGAATTGGAATCCTACCTCAGGCACTTACTAACTGTGCTACCCTGGACAAGTCATCTAACCTTTCTTGGTCTCAGTTTCCTCATCTATAAAATGAGCAGATTGGACTTGAAGGCCTTCAAGATCCTGTTAGAAATGCAGCTAACCATTCATAGTGTTGCACAGCTCTAGTGTTATCAGCCCTAGTGTTGCTAGCAGGTCGCTGTTCAAAAATTCCAAGCAGGCAGCAGTTGGTGAGTGAAGGCTTTATTCATCCTCAGGAAGATGGGCACTCTTCTGAATGTGCAGGAGAGTGCACTGAAGTGAGGTCCCTCACCTGTATTTATACCCTGCAAGGGGTCCCCTCCAACCAATCATATTAAGGCATTCCATTGCCCCTCATTTACATACTTCCCCCCATCAACATACAGCATAACAATAACAACCAATCAAATTGTACCGAGTGAACGAATCACAGTGCTAGAAACTACTCAGGTGGTACCAGTTGACCAATCAGATTTTACAAACAACAATACTAGGCCTTAACCTATTCTGGTCAAGAGTGTCAGCTCTGCCTCAGAACAATACTGAGTTAACATACATAACTCTTCAGGAAAGAAAACCAGTCTTGGGGTTTGACCAATCAGATTGCTCTGTTTGCCGACCAATCAGATTGTGGCTTTAGGCCCCAACTCTCTGCTGGAATGTCCCCATTCCCCACTAAACAGTGCTTGTGTAAACATAACCTTTCAAAACAAAATTCAAGTCAGGGCTTGAGGTCTGAGTCATGTGGGGATCACCTCGGGCACCTCAAGGTGAACTCCCATCCCCTCTCGACTCCCACAAAAGCCAGGCTCTTCTTCATGCCCTGCTTGAACCTAAGGCCCAGGAGCAGCCTCAGTTCCTCAGAGCCTTGTGTGCCGAGGGGCCCCCTTACTGGGAGGCTTGGGCCACAAAGCTGTAGGGCTCTGAGAAGAGTCCAAATATAATCTTTTCTCTCAATCCCTTCCAGCTCTAGACCTGGGTTCCTGTAGTCTAATATCTAAGAGATAGTGTGTCCAACCCATCTGTGACTTTAAGAAGCAGAAACCTTGGAATACTAGGGTGGAGAAGAGAAGGACATGGATGCAGATATGATTTTAATCATGATTAATTCACAACCAATGAAGCACTTTAAAGGTTCCCAGAGAGCTTTGCACACTTTTCATTTGAGTCTTACAACAACTCTGTTAAGGAGGTGCTACTATTATACCGATTTTGCAGGTAGGGAAACCAAGGCTGGAAGGTCAATCTAGTAAATGTGTGAGGCAGGATTCAAATTTAGGTCTTCCTGACTTCATCCTCTCTGCTCTTCTCCAAGTGATATTGCAGGATTGTCTATCAGGAGCCTGATCAGAACCTGAGGCCATGCAGAGGGTACTTGGTAGGTGAAATCCCTTCCAGTTGGCACTACAGAGGAATTCTTGCCTCCACTTCTCAAATGTGCTCCACCTAAGACAGCCACAAGTGTTTCTCTCCAAGGAGGAGCTGAAGGACAGGGAATGTAAAATGAGGTAAAGTGTTTATTCCAGTACCTCTTGCACAAATGGGGCATTTACTAAGTGCTTCTTTCCTTCTTTCTCTTATTTTATGTGTCTAGAAACATGGTTTGTTAAGGAGTCATAGACCTTATCAAACAGCCAAAGGTGTCCCTGCCCACCCCCCACACCCTCAAACAGTTAAGAATCTTTAATTTCTAACCTGCTCCCTTTATTTTGGGGATAAGAAAGCTCATCTTCAGAAAGATAAGGAAAAATCAAATCAACAAACATTTATTAAGCACCTACTGTGTGTCAGGCAGGCACCTAAGTGGTACAAAAGATAGAGTACCAGTCCTAGACCTGAGTTCAAATCCAGCCTCACACACTTCCTTATTGTGTGATCCTGGGCAAGTCACTTAATCTTGTTTCCTTCTGTTTCCTTATATGTAAAATGAGCTAGAGAAGGGAATGGCAAATCACTCTAGTATCTTTGCAAAGAAAAACCCAAATGGGATCATGAAGAGTCAGATACAACTGAAACAATTAAATAACCAAAAAATAAAGAAGTTTGAGAGAATTCATAATTTTCTGTTATATTAATAATCAATAATTTAATTAGGATTAAGATTTTCTCCTTTATTTCCTCATTCAGGGACCAACCCCTATAGGCCACTCAGTCTCTGAAGGACATTGTTGATAGTTGTGATTGTCCAAATCCTCTAAGAACATGCTCTGGAATCTTGGGTGGCACCCCATCCAAACAAAAGACCTTTCTTCTGTATGGAGTATAAACAGAATCTAATCTAGGTGAATTCCAGCCTCAAGGCATTAAGCCCGGGTTGTTGCATCCTTCCATTAGAGTTTAGGAGACCCAGCCCATGAAGGAGGAAACTAATTAGAATGATTTGGGTAAAGATCTGTTTAATCCAACATCTTATTTTCATATTTTCAAATATAGAATATATATTATTGTCATAGGTTTTTTTTTACATCACCTTCATTTCCCATTATATTTTACCTTCTCTCTTTCTCTCTATTTATACACACATACATACATACATACATACATACATACATGTATACACACATACATATACACATGGCTGTGTTCTATCAGTCAAGTTCCCTCAGTTGAACCCAGGAGTCATCTAGACTTTGAGACTGGTTCTCTGCCCTGCACTTGCTTCTTTGGGAGACTTTAAATGCCAAATTAAAATGGCCTCTTGACAGTGTGGCCCTGGGCAAGTCTGCTAACCTCTAAGTGTTCTTGGTAGCCCTCTGAGATCATAGATTGTAGAGACTGTCTCTATATCAGTAGAGGGATTTCCCTCCTCTGGAACAGTGCCTGTATCAATGAAGTCTCAAGTGCAGGCCCTATGTCCAGGTCCAGTTTTTCATTGATCTTCACTTCCATATTTACCCCCTTTCCATTTCTGTACCTAATGACCCAGACCTTAGAACAGACTAAAAAAGGAAAGAGGGTGAAGAGTGGGAGGGAGCAATAGTGGATAAGGGTGAAGTTGACTGAGGGGTTGTGAGAGAGAACCAAAGCTTGGGGCCACATTCTGCCTCTTCTGCTTTTTCTGCCTGAGTAGCCTCAAGCAATTTACTTAAGCTTTATGTGCCTCAGTTTCCTCATCTGTAAAATGCTAAATGGTTCAGTGTATGGAGGGCCAGTCCTGGAGTCAGAAAGACCTGAGTTCAAATCAAGCCTCAGACACTTAATAGCTATGTGATGCTAGGCTACTTCACCCTCTTTGTCTCATTTTACTCATCTGTCTGTTAAGACTAAAATTCTAGCTAACTGTCTAAAATATCTAATGAGTGGTCGCCAATAAATTATAAGCTTTAGCAAGAGTTAGACTTTTAGGCATTTATTAAGGAGAATAAGAATTTGGTAAAGAGAGAAGAAAAGGCCTGGATTCCTATCTATTAAAGGGAGAGCACATTTCTAGCTCCCCTCTCCACCAGAGTCCTCAGGAAAAGAGAGCGAGTCAGAGCACCAGGCTCCCCCCTTATTCCTCCCACCAGCAAATGTCACTTCCTGACGCCAAAGAAAAAGATGCATGGTTTTGCCTTTAAAGACCTTCCTTCATGGCGGAGCTTTTCTATAGTAAGTCTCCAGTAGGTGGCGTCATTCCAATCATTACATGTCAAATGAGCTTGAGAAGGAAGTGGCAAACCGCTTCAGTATCTCTGCCAAGAAAACCCCAAATGGGGTCACCAGACTGAAATATGACTTAACAACAACAACCGAAGGGAGTGGTTGAACTCACTAGCCTCAGAAATCCTTTCCTCCTCTTCATTGGTGACCTCTGACTGCCATAGACTCCTACCCAGTATCTAACTCTCCTTAGATGTCTTCCTAATTTCCTGCACCCCCTCCAGTCTTGTCCCCCTCCACCCGCCATTAAATTCAAGAGGAAGGAATCTGGACTTTGGATTCCTTTTGTCTCCAATCTAGGGACATGGAGAGGGTGGGAGGGAATTGGGGAGGGAGGAATGAGGGAAGGAGGCACTGAGTGTCAGGGAATTAGGAAGAAGGGAAAGGATCGGAAAGGCTGGGTAAGGGGAAGAGGAGGAGGGAACTCGGAAGATTGTAAAAATAGGAATTAGGGAGGAAAACAGGGAGAGGCTCTCCAGCTGGCTCAATATCTTCCTCTGAATCCTCCTCCCTGACTTCCAGAGTTGACACTACAATCGTCCCTCCTTCTTCTCCTAGAATGTGAGTCTCATTTCATTTTTTAAAAAGAAATTTTAAGGGGGCAAGGACAGAGGGCAGGCAGTCCCTATCCAGCTGTTCCCAGACCCAGATACTTACCGTCAAGCAGTCTGCTTTTACCATCTCTGTACATCTTGGCATCAGCAAGTCCCAAGCTCCAGAGAACATGTGCTGTCCTGATTTCTTCTTTGAGGAATGTCTTTGAAGAGACGGCAAATGAAAGTACGAACTATTATATAGCTATGCAAATATATGGCCAGGTAAAATGAAGTACTCCCAAAATTGAGTAACCAATCTCAGCCCAGGATAAGGCCACACCTGGGAAATGTAGAAATAATAAGAATATATTTATTTATTTATTTATTTATTTAGTTAGTTAGTTAGTTAGTTAGTTAGTTAGTTATTTAGTTAGTTATTTAGTTATTTATTTAGTTATTTATTTATTTTAATTTATTTTTGGGGTGAGGCAATTGGGGTTAAGTGACTTGCCTAGGATCACACAGTGTCAAATGTCTGTAACGATTGGAATAACGCCACCTGCTGGATACTTACTGTAGAAGAGTTCTGCCCATGAAGCGAAGGTCTTTGAGGGCAAGACCAGGAGTCTTTTCTTTGGCATCAGGAAGTGACGCGGACTAGTGGGAGGAGGAAGGAAGAGACTGGCGCTCGGTCTCGGGCTCTTTCCTGGGGACGCTGGCGGAGAAGGGAGCTAAAAATGTGCTCTCCCTTTAATAGATAGAAATCTAGGCCTTTCTCTCTCTCTTTACCAAATTCTTGTTTTCCTTAATAAATGCTTAAAAGCCTAACTCTTGCTAAAGCTTATAATTTATTGGCGACCACTCATTAGATATTTTAGACAGACTAGCTAGAATTTTAGCCCTTAACATGTCTAAGGCCAGATTTGAACTCAGGTCCTCCTGATTCCAGGGCCAGTGCTCTATCCACTGGGCAACCTAGCTGCTCCAAGAATAAATTTATAAAGGAGGAAACAAGCTGTTGATAATTGAAAACCTAAAAAATATGCCCAAGTTCTTCAGCCCAGGGGGAGGATGTGGATAAAGTCAGCTAGGTAACACAGTAGATAGAGCACTGGCCCAGGAGTCAGGAGGACCTAAAATCTAATCTGGCCTCAAACACTTACTAGCTGTGTGACCCTGAACCAGTCACTGGACCTTGTTTGTCTCAGTTTCCTCATCTGTAATATGAACTGGAGAAGGAAATGGCAAATCACTCTAATATCTCTGCCAAGAAAACCCCAAATGGGGCCAAGGATGGTCAGACACTACTGAAAATGACTAAACAACAACGAAAGTGTGCCAGGCATTGGCATATGGGTTGGAGATAGAAAGGCAGAAGAGGCCCCTTCTCTCAAAGGGCTCACACTCTAAGGGGGTCTGGGGGGAAGCAGCTAAGTTGACTCATCCAAGGTCCTGCAGAGAAAAAGACACAGACAGACTTTTCAGTCTGGGCCCTCTGCCTGACAAACTACTCCTCTTCCTGCTGCCCTGGTTCCATTTCTGAGACTCTTAGTGCTTTCAGACAAGGCACAGGAAGCAGCACTGGCTGCCTCTTGGTTCCATCTCGTTGACATGCAAAGGGCAGTATGGAGAGGAAGCCCAGACCAAGCCCAGCAGAGGCAGGTCTTCCTCCTTCCACAACCCACCATAATCCAAAGGGAGCAGCCACCCAAGGGGGCTTTCCCAAGGGGATGGTAGTCTACAGGGGCGTCAGCATCATGACTCTAGAATTACCAGGGACCTCTGAGATCACCTAGTACAACTCTCCTATTTTATAGATGAGGACATTGAGGCCCAGACAGTTAAGTGACTGGCCCACTGTCACACAGAGATGGTAAGGGCTAGAAGAGGAATCTGAACCCAGGAGCTTCTTGCTTTCAAAGCAAATATAATCTGGAGAAGGAAATGACAAACCACTCCAGTGTCTTTGCCAAGAAAACCCTAAATGGGGGCAGCTAGGTGGCACAGTGGATAAAGCACCCGCCCTGGAGTCAGGAGGATCTGAATTCAAATTTGACCTCAGACACTTAACACTTACTAGCTGTGTGACCCTGGGCAAGTCATTTAACCCCAATTGCCTCACTGAAAAACAAAACAAAACAAAACAAAAACCCTAAAGATGTCACAGAGATTTGCATATTACTGAAGAATGACTCAGCAACCAAAGAAGGGGAGAGGACTCATAGTCACAGAATTTCAGTCAGCAAGGCCCACAGAAGACATTTGGTCCAACCCATCCTCCAAAAGAATCCCCACCACTACCCACCTATCAAGTGCACCAACTACTCCCTCCTTTTCTTTTTTTTCTGTTACTTTTTTGCGGGACAGTGGGGGTTAAGTGACTTGCCCAGGGTCACACAGCTAGTAAGTGTCAAGGGTCTGAGGCCGGATTTGAACTCAGGTCCTCCTGAATCCAGGGCTGGTGCTCTATCCACTGTGCCACCTAGCTGCCCCCACCAACTCCCTCCTTTTATGGAACTGAGGTAGATATCCCAAAGCTAATGAGCTTATTTAACCTCTGTGGGATAGTTCTTTGGCATTGTTAGATAGTTTATTATTTGTCTTTTCCTGACCTCTGGCCCAAATTACCTCTGCTGCCTATCATTCCTACTTCTGTTCTCTGTCAAGGCTAAAACCTGTCTAATTTCTGTGCCATAGGACAGACAGCCTTGCTCTTTTCTATAGTAAACCTCCCCTGGTCCTTCCACCTGCCCATATAGGGCATCATGGCCTGAGAGCTCCTTCCCATTCTAGTTGTCCTCTTGTGATCACCTTTTACCTTATCAATGTCCTTCCTGAACTATGAGGCCCAGAACTGACCACAGTCTTCCAAAGGTGCTTTGGTCCAACACTGAAGAAGGAGACCATGTGCTGTCAGAGTGGAGCTTTCCCCTGTCTCTGAGATTAACTCCCTGCTGAGTTCCAGGGTTTCTATTAGAAGCCTTGGGAAGCCCAGCCCACCAGATGAGTGGGACACTTTTCATGCATGTGTGGCTTTTGACACACAAGGACAGGGTTTTTATGCAGCCTTTTTCTTTCCTGGACATCAGTAACCAAAGTGCAAGGTAACACCCAGGTTTCTAGAAGTTATTTTAGGTTGTGGGAGGATTATAGGCCCCAGTTACCCCAAAAGTTGTCTGGAAAAGTCAAGGAACTTTTTCCTTGAAACCTCAGGAGTTTTCCCTTGAAATCAAGTAGGCCTCTCCTTGAGCTCAATGAAGGACAGACACACCCAAAAGAGATAAGGGGTACCAGGTTGAATTGAGCATTCTCCAGGACCACCACCCTGCATGCCAGTCCTGAGCACCTGGATGAGGTAATCCTGTTGGGAGTGACTACACCAGGAGAAAACCACTTGGAATTGTCCACCAACACACTGTTCGGACCCACCAGGACTGAGTTAACACCCATCACCAGATTGCTCATGACTGGTCATCACCTACTTCAGCCTACCACCAGAACACCCCCAGCCCATCACCCAATAAGGGACATTCTTACCCACACCATCTGAACCCTATAAAAGAGTGCTCCCCAAGCTAGTCGGGGAGGAAAGTGTTTTGTTTCTCCAAAACCTTCCTCCTGGCCAGTTTCTCTTGTACCCCAATAAACTTGTTCTTTTATTCCTAATTAGGACTTGTGCGAGAGTGTAATTCTTTATAGAGGAATCCAAAGGACCCACGTGGTTTCTCCCCATATCATTTGGCACCTCAACGTGACTGGGTACCAAATATTCCTCTTCTTGCCATACAGCACCCAGAGGAGGTAAGAATGCATTTGGCATAATCTCTCCCCACCTGACCCTTACCAGGGCTTGGCTTTTCCAAGCAATGGGCTCGACCCAATGTCTGAACAACTTTCAGAACAGTAGAATTCTCTGGGCAAAGGTTTAAACAGCCTTAGGTCCATGGGGCAGAGAATAAGTGTTCCAAAAAATTCTCCTCTGGGGTGCATCCTAAAAGATTGGAATAAACTAGAACTTACAAATTTGAGAAGAAGATGCATGATCCACTATTGTAACAGTCTGGCCACAGTATCCGCTAGGGTCTCGAGGAAACTGGCCCTTATATGGGACTTTGGACTATAACACCGTTTTGCAATTAGAAGAGTTCTGCAAGCATGAAAAGAGATGGACAGAGATTCCATACATATCGGCCTTTATGACTTTAAGCCAGAAGTCAAAAGGAAAGGAACAGAATAGGATATGCCAAAACCAACTGAAACCTAAGAAGGCTCAGGATAATCCTAAGAGGCCTTCTCCCTCACAGGGGGCTCAGGTATCCGATGATTTCTTAGATGATGCCCTATTATTTATTTATTTATTTATTTATTTATTTATTTATAATTTTTTTGCTGGACAATGGGAGTTAAGTGACTTGCCCAGGGTCACACAGCTAGTAAGTGTCAAGTGTCTGAGGCTGGATTTGAACTCAGGTCCTCCTGAATCCAGGGCCGGTGCTTTATCCACTGCGCCACCTAGCTGCCCCCAGATGATGCCCTATTGATGGAGAATCATCACAAGTCCAGGGAACAGGTTGACTCTTCTGACACGCCCTCCTCCCCTATTACTCCATCCCCTCAGGCCACACCTCCCTCTTCTCTTCCCGGTTTTTCCTTTACCCCCTTTTCCCCACCCCCTCCTCTTTACCCTTCCCTCCCAAACTCCTCAGCCAGCTCTTAGAAGGGACTTCAGTACCTCTCTCCATATTTTCTTCCTCCTATCCAGTATGTTCCCTATTCTCCTATTTCTCCCATGCAGCAACAGCTCCCATCTACTTTCCTAGTTCCTGCCTTCCCAAACCCCTCATCCTCTCCCCCATCCCCTCCTCTCCTCTCCCTCCAAGTGACCCTCCACAGGTGGTTATCTCCATTCCTTCAGCATCCACACCCAGTCCTACTCAGCCCTCTAGCCTGGCCAGGCCTCAGGAAATCTGCATACCAATTCCACCAGCTCCTGCATCCCATGCCCCCTCCACTCCCAGGTCCCTACCAGCCCCCACTGCTCCCATTACAGGAAGTCCCCATGGGGGACTCTACAACTCGGGTGCATGGTCCTTTCTTGATGGGCGATATGTATCAGATTAAGGAGAAATTAGGGCATTACTCAGAGAACCCTACAAAGTTTCTAGATGGTTTTATGTCTGTGACCATGCAGTTTGATCTTTCTTGGTCTGACTTGCAAGTTATCCTTGGTAGCTGTTGGACCCCCGATGAGAAAAAGCAGATCATAGACTTGGCTATACAAGCTGGTGATGAATGCGCACAGGCTGTCACCTGGGCAGGAACCCTGGGCACCACAGAAGTACCCTCAGGCAATCCCGGCTGGAATTATCACGACAGGGAGGATAGAGCTCGGAGGGACCACATGGTTACTTGTCTCATTGAGGGTATGAAAAGAGGGGTCAAGAAACAGGTCAATTATGAGAAAGTTAAGGAGATAACACAGGGGTCTGACAAAAATCCTGCTGTCTTCGTGAGTCACCTAGCGGACTCTATAAAGAAATACACAAACTTAGACCCAGAGAAGGAGGCAGGAATTACTGTCCTCAATATGCATTTTATAAGTCAATCCTCTCCCGATATTAGGAGGAAACTCCAGAAATCGGAATTGGGCCCCCAAACGCCAGCCTCACAGCTCCTTGATGCTGCTTTTAAGATTTTTAAGATCTTTCTCTAGCTTGGCCAGAGACAAGAGGCAGTATGACGTAATTCCCAGTCCCCATTTACCCATAAAGGGAATTTCCAGGAGGTCTGATCCTTTCAGGAAAGAGCGTGAGCCTCGGCCATCAGCAAATGAGGTGGAAGTGAAATATGCAGCTGTGGTAAAATATGAAAGTTTTTAACAGTCGGTTAGGATAAGTGAAAGACGCCAGTTTTTCAAGGACCACCCTTTTGGGGAGGAGATGAACAGTCTGCCTGCTGCGCATGTCAGACTGCCTGCCGGGTACAGTCCGCCTGCTGCGCATGTCAGACTGCCTGCCAGGTACAGTGCGCCTGCTGCGCATGTCAGACTGCCTGCCGGGTTTTTTTGACTTCCGGGGTGGAGAGAACGGGAGTAGCCTTTTTTGCCGGCTTGGCGGGACTCCGGGCGGCGCGGCACAGACGGTCTGACTCACTCCAAAGGTGGCCTAAATCGGTTTGGTGAGTTTTTATAAGGAATATAGACAGCCTAGATTTAAGACGATTTGTACTGTATTTCTGTTTTCCTATCCTTCTAATCAACAACACCTTATATACAATAAAGGCTCTATCTAGAAAACCAGAAGCTTCTTCCATTTACTAGTCTGGGAGATGAATTAAGGGAAGGGTTAAGTAGGGGAGATTTATGATCTAATATCCAATTTTAAATCTCACACAGCTAAAAGGGTAACAGCAGGGAACTTGACCCAGTGAACCTTGCTGTGGTATTGGTTTCCCAAAGCTCTCCCCAAGGCCAACAGGCACCCGCCCTCTGCCTCCTGTTCACGTTGTCGGGACTCGAAACTAACCCTGCTTTGGTGTTGAGGGGGAATTGCTGGCCCCAAATCCAGATATTACATATGTTTTCCTGTCCTCTCCCCTTATATCTCAGGGCCCCTCTCCAAGTCAGGCTAGGGGAGGGGAAAAGTGAGGAAGTCCTGCAGGAATGAAATAAATCTGTCTCTGCTTGACTTGGTGGTCTCCTCCAGTTATTTGGGTAAACTGAGGCAGTTTGTCCCGAACAGATGGGGGCATGTCCAGGACCACTTTCAGGATCTTTGGAGACTCTCAGGAGCCTGTCCTTCTGAACAAGGATGTCCCTGCTGAGTTCAGCAGGTTTGGGGGTATGGCTCTTGGTGGGACTTCTCAGCATCCACGCCTGGGGGGAGAGAGAGAGACAGAGACAGGGGGGGGGGGAGAGAGAGACTTAAAAGCCAACCAGACACAGGGGTGCCGGCTGAAGTAGTATCTGGATTGATTCGGTCACAACGTGTGCACAGACCCAGATTGGTGAGTAAACTGGGTGACCGCTCCGGGAGATTTCTAGTAAGAAATCAGGGAACCCCTAGTTATAACATCCTAAGGTCTGTTAAAGTTTGGCAGGGTTGAACAGGTCACTAGGACTAAATAGACACCCTGATACAAGATACAGAATTAACTTTAGGAGGGGCAGCTAGGTGGCTCAGTGGATAGAGCACTGGCCCTGGAGTCAGGAGTACCTGATTGTAGAATTGGAAATTACTCTCAGATGACAAAATCCATCAAAGGAAAGAGAGGAGTAGCCAGATAAATAAGAGGAGAACCCAAAAAATAAACAAACAAACAAACAAACAAACAAACAAACAAATAAATAAATAAATAAATAAATAAATAAATAAATAAATAAGAGGAGAAATAGGAGAGAACAGTGTCACAAAAGCTACAGAGACCATCAAAGAGAAGAGAGGGATTGACAATCTGATCAAGAAAGGTGAGAACTGAGAAACAGCCATGAGATTGGGCAATTTAAAGATTGCTCATAACTTTGGAGAGAGTTGTTTCAGTTGAATGATGAAATCAGAAGCCCAGAGAGTTATGAAGTTAGAAGAAAGGGAGTGGAGACATTAATTGTAGATAGCTTTCTCAAGGAGTTTGGTCCCAAAAGTAAGAAGAAATAGAACAATAGCAAGGAGGGATGTCTGGATCAGGGGACTTTTTTTGAGAATGAGGGAAACTTGAGTGTGTTTGTAGGCAGAAATGAAGCAGTCAGCAGACAGAAAAAAGTCAAAAATTAGTGAGAGAGTGGAGAATGGGACAATCTGCAGAAGACAGGACAGAGAGCAAAGGTCCAAGAAACTCCATCAATTCTTTACTCCAAGCCCTTAATTTGCCACACAGGTGACCTTGGGCTCCTAGGGTGGTATGTAGGTGGAGGACTAACTCTTAATGGAAGCTTCCAGTACAATTCTAGCAACAGAATGGGCCAGTTGCCCAAATTCCATCCTTGCAATGACATATAGGCCCTGGGAGATTGTCTGCTGGGTTATGGATCTTTTGGCCATCATAAATTGTCAAACAGAAAAAAAAAATAATTGTGCTCTGTTCTATGTGGTTCTCTTCTGCATCGGGTGTTGATAGCAGAGTACTGGAAAAAGAGCAGAGAGGATAAAAAGAATCATAGTTTTTCAATTTTCCATAACATGGGATTCTGGTTTTATAGATGAGGAAACTGAGACTCAAAAAAGGAAAAAGACCTGGACTTGTTGGAAGGCAGTGTGACCTAGTGAAAAGATCACTTGGAGTTGGGGCAGTGTATGCTGTGAAATTTTTTCTGCCAAGTAGAAATAGAGAGATGGCACTGAAGGTAGAGTAATGGGCTTGAGCTGAGGAAAACAAAGAACTCACCTATGGGCATGATTATGAATTCAAAAACAGGATGTGATGGTAAGAGAGGATAGAAGGCAGGCATCCAGTGTAGGAGGAAGCATCACTATGATGTGGTCAGGTTCAGGTAGGCAGACATGTGCAGAGAGAGTCAGACCTGGTTCACACCCATATGATCCCTCTGCCTTAGACAAGCTCATCAGATCCCCCACCCCCAAAGACATGTGCTCAGGGAGGTGCAAACTTCATGTAAACTCCTCCTCCTAGCTATGTAGCCTCCTCATCATCTCCACCAATCTGTGTCTCTCATTGCCTATAAAACATAGTATGCAATTGCCTCTTCCAGGAAGCCCTCCCTAATTAGGCCCACTCAATTATTTATTCCATTGCATGTTTTTAGATCAGGAAGGGACCTTAGGTATCACAAGACCTTAGAATCCTAGACTGATCCATTTCCATGATCCTTGAAGGCTTTCTTGTCCCACTACTCACCAATTAACTTAAGCTACATTCCCTTGAGCAGAACTGACCTCAGGCATGGGCACTCTGCAGGACTTCAGGAGTACCTGAGTTCAAATCTGGCCTCAGACACTTAACACTTACTAGCTGTGTGACCTTGGACAAGTCACTTAACCCCAATTGCCTCACTTAAAAAAAAAAAAAAGAATTAACTTTAGGATTATCTCTAGGGCCTATTGAGTTTTGCAGAGTTGAAAAGGTCTGGGGACACCTCCAGGGGGGGATTAGGTTTAATACCTGTTGAGTTTGCAGGTTTGACAAAACGAGCTAGATGACAGAGACCTTTTAAAGGTGGAGGTCCACACTGAGCCAGGTTAAAAAGACATCCAGAGCAAAAACAGGAGCCCAGTGAATTCATGGTTAAAAGGCTGGATCAGTCTGGGGTCTTGAATGAAATAAGGGTGGAACATCCAGAGTAGGGCAAGGTTAAAAGCCAGGAGTATGGATAAAACCCTGGGTTAGATCATTGGAAGGAGACCTTTTCAATTGAGATTAAATGTAGAGGTCCAGGAGTCAAAAATTTCCATTAAAATAACTGTATTGACAAAAGAAGAAGAAAGGGAAATTGGTTCTGTAGTCTGGGTTAGAGAAGGGATTGAGAAGGGGATTGTAGAATTGGAAATTACTCAGAATTTGAATTGAGCCATTGGAATGTGGATTCTCTGCAGCCTCAGGTAAACATTTGGCTGCTGACCACAACGGACAAAAAAGCGAATGTGATAAATTTGCTCTTAGGAATACCTGAAATTTGTAATAGGCAGATTAAAGAAGAGAATCCCCTGGGTCTATCTTTAAAAATATTTAAATTGGGTTCTTTAGTGAAATATTGGCTAAACTGCCACTTTGCTAGTTTCAGATGGTTTAAGTGTGTTGAGAAGGTATGAGGAAGTTTGATTTGGTCTCAAGTGAGAAGGAGGAATGAATGGTTAGGAAGCTGTTTGCTGGCCTAAGAAAGAGGTGCACTGTCTGCATTGACAGTGTGACCAGGAGTATGAGAGTGAATAGTTGGGAATTTTTGAGAGAGAAAGAAGGAAAGTAGAAGGAAAGAAAAGAAAGAGAAAGAAGAAAGAAAGGAAAGACCCCCCCTCCCCCCTTTCTGCTGTGGGGGGAGGAGAGAACAAATGCCTAGTGTATATCCGTCTTGAGATCTTCTTGTAGTGGAGTAGCTTAAAATCAGGAGTTATTTGTAATGTGTAAAAGTTTCAAGGAAAAATATCTTTTTATGGTCTCTAATCATTGAACCACACTGCCTAAATTCAGTTTTTGGCTTGAAATACAGGATAGCCATCGAACTATTTCTAGGGACTAAGAATGTCTCAGAGTAAAAGGTGAAGACATATTTAATTTAGCTGGCCCCTTTTTGAGATCTGTTGCATTGCAAGTGGTTAGGAAATATGCTTTTGATGTGCACAAAGGTTGTTTAAAAATTATTAGAATTGACTAGAAATAATAAGGTAAATTGGTCTATTGGAGCTTCTTTAACCAGTTTAAATTAGGATTAAGAAAGGAAATTTTTAAAAGGAATTATGTAAGGGGCAGCTAGGTGGCGCAATGGATAGAGCACCGGCCCTGGAGTCAGGAGTACCTGAGTTCAAATCCGGCCTCAGAAACTTAACACTTACTAGCTGTGTGACCCTGGGCAAGTCACTTAACCCCAATTGCCTCACTTAAAAAAAAAAAAAGGAATTATGTATGTCTAAGTTTGTGCTTGGAATCTAGAAGGAAAAGTTTTGTTTAATTACTTGAAGAAGCTACCCTTAAAAAAACTGGCTAGCTTAAGGAATGGGGGAGGGGCAGGAGGAATCTTGCTGCTCTGGCATTGTCTTTCAGACTGATTGGAGGGTTGAATGTGGCATTAAAATATTTATTTAAACCAGCAAAAGAAACGTTTATTAGGGAATCAAGAATGGTCATTGAATTTGATTGGGCTATATATTTAAGAAACTTTAGGAATCATACAAACCATATACTGCCACTTTAAAAATTCTTTTGTAGTGGAACAGTTTAAGGAAAAAACACAGGGAAAGTAGGAAGTGTTTAGATGAAGTGGTTATAGGATAAATTAATAGTAATATGAAATTATCAATGAGGTTCTATATGATATCATTCGGAAAATAAATTCAGGTTTGGTTGAATTAATTCTGATTTAATTCTAAGTGAAATATATACTGTGATGTTCAATTTGTGTAATTTTTAAAATGTAATTTTATTTTTCAAAATATATGTAAAAACAAAATATTAACATTAATTTTTTTTTTGGTGGGGCAATTGGGGTTAAGTGACTTGCCCAGGGTCACACAGCTAGTAAGTGTCAAGTATCTGAGGCCAGATTTGAACTCAGGTACTCCTGACTCCAGGGCCAGTGCTTTATCCACTGCCCCAACATCAATTTTTAAAAAACATTGTGTTCCAACTTCTCTTCCCCCCTCCCTTCCTGCCCCCCACCCACAAGAACTCAAGCAATTCAAAATAAGTTATACATGAGTAGTCATGGAAAAATTCCCATATTAGCTAGTTGTGAGAGAAAACAGTCAAAAACCCCCTAACTTCAGATTAAGGAATTGTCAAAGAGGAAATGAAAAAATAAATTTTTAAATGTGTTTCCATCTGTTTTCAGATACTATCAGTTCTTACTCTGCAGATGGGCTGCAATCTTCTTAAGTCTTTCAGGGTTATATTGGATCATTGCCTTGCTGAAAATAACCACATGCTTCCCACCAGATCATCCCCCACTATTGCTGTTATTTTGTGTACAGTACATTTCACTCTGCTTCAGTTCATGTAGGTCTTTCCAGGTTTGTCTGATAGTATCCTGTTCATCATAACCTTTATATAGTACCTTAAGCTTGACAGAAAATTTTCTTCATAAAAGCCCAGCAAAGTAGGTACCATACGTTTTGCCATTATAATCAATCATCATCTCTATTTCCCTCCATCCCACTCCCTTCCCATGACATTTACTCTCTCTTCTTTTTACCTATTCCTTCTCAGAGGTGTTTTACTTCTGACTATTCTCTCCCTCGCTGTGCACTCCCTTTCTTTACCCTTCCTTCCTTATTCTCTTCCCCTATTTTCCTGCAGGGTTAAATAGATTGCTCCTCCCAATTGGGTATGAAAGCCATTCCTTCCACGAGCCCACTCCAATGAGATCAGGGTCCCTGAGCTAATTCTGTGTTCTAAATGTTTCTTCCTCCCTCCCTCCTCAACCCTCCCTATGAGATCAAGCAATTCAGTATGTCATGCTGGTGCAGTAATGCACAACATCTTCATCTTCCTTGAAAGTGTTTTGCTTTTTACTGCTCTCTCCCCCAATCTGCCCTTTCCTCCTTCCCTTCTTCTGCCCACTTTTCTCCCTCCCCTCCTTCAGGGCAAAAATATATTCCTATACCTACTTGAGTATGTATGTTAGTCCTTCTTTGAGCCAATTCTGATGATATTAAGGTTCGCTCACTCCACAACTCCTTCCCCCTCTTCTATACTCCTCCATAAGCTTTCTTCTTGTTTCCTTCATGTGAACTAACTCTCCCCAGACCATCTCTACCCTTCTCCCTCCCCCAGTTTATTCCTCCTACACCTCAACCCTATTTTAATGATGTCATCATGGATTAGTTAGGTGGCACAGTGGACAAAGCATCAGCCCTGGACCCAGGAGGCCCCAAGCCCAAATCCAGCCCCAGACAGAAGACACCCCACAAAAAAAAAAAAACCATAAATACTTTACAGATATCATTCCTTCATATTCAGTTCAGACCTGTGTCTTCTGCTAATTCCTTACTGAGATAGTTCTTATGAGTTCGAAGTATTATCTTCCCATCTAGGAATATAAACAGTTTGATCTTTTAATATCCCTCATGAAGTCTTTTTCCTGTTTACCTTTTCATGCTTCTCCAGGATCTTGTATTTGAAAGTCAAATTTTCTATTCAGTTCAGGTCTTTTCATCACAAATCCTTGAAAGACCTCTTTCTCATTAAAATCCCATTTTTGCCTCTGAAAAATTATACTCAGTTTTGCTGGGTACATGATTTTTGGCTGAAGTCCCAGTTCCTTTGCTCTTTGGAATATCATATTCCATGCCTTTCGGTCCTTTAATGTAGAAGCTGCTAGATCTTGCATTATCCTTATTGGAGCTCCACAGTATTTGAATTCCTTTTTTCTAGCTGCTTGCAGTATTTTCTCCTTCACCTGGGAGTTCTGGAATTTGGTTATAATATTCCTGGAGGTTTTCCTTTTGGGATCTCTTTTAGGAGGTGATCGGTGGATCCTTTCAATTTCTATTTTAGCTTCTGCTTCTAGAATATCAGGGTAATTTTCCCTCACAATCTCTTGGAGGATGGTGTCTAAGCTCTTGTTTTGGTCATGGTTTTCAGGTAGTCCAGTGATTTTCAAATTATCTCTCCTAGATTTATTTTTTCTAGGTCAACTGTTTTTCCAAGGAGACATTTCACACTGCCCTTTATTTTTTCATTCAATTGGATTTACTTTACTGTGTCTTGGTTTCTCATAAGGTCACTAGCTTCCATTTGTTCAATCCTAATTCTTAGGTGGTTATTTTCATCAGACAGTTTTTTTTTTTAATAACACCTCTATTGAGGAGATGTTTTTTTTTTTTTGAGATATTTTATTTTTTCCGTTACATGTAAAGATAGTTCTCAACTTTTGTTTATACATGCTTTACAATTTCAGATTTTTCTCCCTCCCTCCCCTCCCTCCCCCCCTCCCCTAGACAGCAGGTAATCTGATATAGGTTATATCTATATATATCTATACATATACATATAGATATATATATACACACACATATATATACACATAATAACATTAATCCTATTTCTGCATTAATCCTGTTACAAGAGAAAGAATCAGAGCAGTGATGCAAAACCTCAAAATAGAAAAAAAAACAACAGCACCCAAAACAAAAGAAATAATATGGTTCAATCAGCATCTATACTCCACAGTTCTTTCTTTCTTTTTTTTTCTTGGATTTGGAGATCCTCTTCTATCATGAGTTCCCTGGAACTCTTCTGTACCATTGCATTGGTGAGAAGAATATAGTCCATCACAGTAGGTCAACACTCAATGTTGATGATACTGTGTACAATGTTCTTCTGGTTCTGCTCATCTCACTCATCATCAGCTCACGTAAGACCCTCCAGGTTTCTCTGAACTCTTCCTGCTCATCATTTCTTACAGCACAATAGTATTCCATTGTATTCATATACCACAACTTGTCCAGCCATTCCCCAATTGATGGGCACCCCCTCAACTTCCAATTCCTTGCTACCACGTAAAGAGCAGCTATAAATATTTTTGTACATGTGGGTCCCTTTCCCCCTTCCATGATTTCTTTGGGCAAAAGACCTAAAAGTGGGATTGCTGGGTCAAAGGGTATGCACAGCTTTATCGCCCTTTGGGCATAATTCCAAATTGCTCTCCAGAATGGTTGGATCAGCTCACAGCTCCACCAACAATGCATTAGTGTTCCAATTTTCCCACAGCCTCTCCAACATTTATTATCTTCCTTTTTTGTCATTTTAGCCAATCTGATAGGTGTCAGGTGGTACCTCAGAGTTGTTTTAATTTGCATCTCTCTAATCATTAGAGATTTAGAGCATTTTTTCATATGGGAATAGATAGCTTTGGTTTCTTCATCAGAAAACTGCCTGTTCATATCCTTTGACCATTTCTCAATTGGGGAATGACTTGGATTCTTATAAATTTGATTTAATTCCCTATATATTTTAGAGATGAGGCCTTTATCAGAAGCACTGGCCTCAAAAATTGTTTCCCAGCTTTCTGCCTCCCTTCTAATTTTGGATGCATTGCTTCTGTTTGTACAAAAATTTTTTAATTTAATATAATCAAAATCATCCACTTTGCATTT
Source organism: Dromiciops gliroides (assembly GCF_019393635.1). Classification (NCBI taxonomy): domain Eukaryota; kingdom Metazoa; phylum Chordata; class Mammalia; order Microbiotheria; family Microbiotheriidae; genus Dromiciops; species Dromiciops gliroides. Next base: position 636,760,013 of record NC_057863.1, read on the forward strand.
TATAATATACTCTATCTCATGTTTGGTCAAAAACTGTTCTCCTTTCCAAAGATCTGATAGGTACACTATTCCTTTCTCTCCTAATTTACCTATGGTATCACCTCTTATGTCTAAATCATGTATCCATTTTGACCTTATTTTAGTATAAGGTGTAAGATGTTGGTCTAAGCCTAATTTCTGCCATACTATCTTCCAGTTTTCCCAGCAGTTTTTGTCAAATACTGAGTTCCTATCCCAGAAGCTGGAGTCTTTGGGTTTATCAAACACTACATTACTAGTGTCATTTACTACTGCATTTCCTGAGCCTAGCCTATTCCATTGATCTACCACTCTATTTTTTAGCCAGTACCAGATAGTTTTGATGACTGCCGCTTTATAGTAAAGCTCCAGGTTTGGTACCGCTAACCCACCTTCCTGTGAATTTTTTTTCATTATTTCCCTGGATATTCTTGATTTTTTGTTTTTCCAGATGAATTTTGTTATTATTTTTTCTAGCTGTATAAAATAATTTTTAGGTAGTCTGATTGGTATGGCACTGAATAAGTAAATTAATTTAGGCAGTATTGTCATTTTTACTATATTAGCTCTGCCTATCCATGAGCAATTGATATCTTTCCAATTATTTAGATCTGATTTGATTTGTGTGAAGAGTGTTTGGTAGTTGTGTTCATAGAGTTCCTGGGTTTGTCTTGGCAAGTAGACTCCCAAGTATTTTATATTACCTACCGTTACTTTAAATGGAATTTCTCTTTCTATCTCTTGCTGCTGGACTTTGTTGGTCATGTATAGAAATGCTGATGATTTATGTGGATTTATTTTATATCCTGCTACTTTGCTAAAGTTGTTAATTGTTTCAAGTAATTTTTGACTTGATTCTCGAGGATTCCTTAAGTATACCATCATATCATCTGCAAAGAGTGATAGTTTTGTTTCCTCCTTGCCTATTCTAATTCCTTTAATTCCTTTCTCTTCTCTGATTGCTAAAGCTAACATTTCTAGGACAATATTAAATAATAGGGGTGATAATGGACATCCCTGTTTCACCCCTGATCTTATTGGGAAGGCCTCTAATTTATCTCCATTGCATATAATACTTGCTGATGGCTTTAGGTAGATACTGTTTATTATTCTAAGGAAAGCTCCCCCTATTCCTAAACTCTCTAGTGTTTTTATTAGGAATGGGTGCTGTACTTTGTCAAAAGCTTTCTCTGCATCTATTGAGATAATCATATGATTTTGGTTGGTTTTCTTATTGATGTGGTTGATTATGTTAATAGTTTTCCTAATGTTGAACCAGCCCTGCATTCCTGGTATAAATCCCACCTGGTCATAGTGTATTATCCTGGTGATCACTTGCTGTAATCTCCTTGCTAATATCTTATTTAAGATTTTAGCATCAATATTCATTAGGGAGATTGGTCTATAATTTTCTTTCTCTGTTTTTGCTTTGCCTGGTTTTGGTATCACCACCATATTTGTGTCATAAAACGAATTTCGTAGAACTCCTTCTTCACCTATTTTTCCAAATAATTTGTATAATATTGGAATTAATTGTTCTTTAAATGTTTGGTAAAATTCACCCGTAAACCCATCTGGCCCTGGGGATTTTTTCTTAGGGAGTTCATTAATAGCTTGTTCAATTTCTTTTTCTAATATGGGTTTATTTAAGGATTTTATTTCCTCTTCAGTTAACCTGGGCAGTTTGTATTTTTGTAAATATTCATCCATTTCATTTAGATTGTCAAATTTATTGGCATACAGTTGGGCAAAATATTTCCTAATTATTGCTTTAATTTCCACTTCATTGGTGGTAACATCACCCTTTTCATTTTTGATACTGGTAATTTGGTTTTCTTCTTTCTTTTTTTTAATCAAATTAACCAGTATTTTATCTATTTTATTGGTTTTTTCATAAAACCAGCTCTTAGTTTTATTGATTAGTTCTATAGTTTTTTTGCTTTCAATCTTATTGATTTCTCCTTTAATTTTCAGGATCTCTAATTTAGTGTCTAATTGGGGATTTCTAATTTGTTCTTTTTCTAGCTTTTTAAGTTGCATGCCCAATTCATTAATCTCTTCTTTCTCTTTTTTATTCATGTAAGCATTTAGAGCTATAAATTTTCCCCTAAGCACTGCTTTGGCTGCATCCCATAGATTTTGGTATGTTGTCTCATTATTGTCATTCTCTTGGATAAAGTTATTGATTGTTTCTATGATTTCTTGTTTGGCCCATTCATTCTTTAGAATGAAATTATTTAGTTTCCAATTGATTTTCATTCTACTTTTCCCTGGCTCTTTCTTACATGTAATTTTTATTGCATCATGATCTGAGAAGGATGCATTTACTATTTCTGCCTTTCTACATTTGACTATGATGTTTTTGTGCCCTAATACATGGTCAATTTTTGAAAATGTGCCATGTACTGCTGAGAAAAAGGTATATTCCTTTCTATCCCCATTCAATTTTCTCCAGACATCTATCATGTCTAACTTTTCTAGTAATCTATTCACCTCTTTCACTTCTTTCTTATTTATTTTTTGGCTAGATTTATCTAATTCTGAGAGGGGGAGATTCAGATCCCCCACTAGTATAGTATTACTATCTAATTCCTCTTGTAACTCATTTAACTTCTCCTCTAAGAACTTGGATGCTATACCACTTGGCGCATACATATTCAATATTGATATTACTTCATTATCTATAGTACCTTTAAGTAAGATGTAATTTCCTTCCTTATCTCTTTTAATGAGATCTATTTTTGCCTGCACTTTGTCTGAGATAAGGATTGCTACCCCTGCCTTTTTTACTTTAGCTGAGGCATAATATATTCTGCTCCAGCCTTTTACCTTTACTCTGTGTGTATCTCTCTGCTTCAAATGTGTTTCTTGTAAACAGCATATTGTAGGGTTCTGGATTTTAATCCACTCTGCAATTCGCTTCCGTTTTATAGCAGAGTTCATCCCATTCACATTCACAGTTATTATTACTGACTGTCTATTCCCCTCCATTCTATTTACCCCCTTTGTACTTTTCCCCCCTTCTTTCACCCTATTCCTCCTCACCGACGTTTTACTTCTTACCCCTGCCTCCCCCAACCTGCCCTCCCTTTTTATCACCCCCCTCTCTTTTCTTTACCCTTTTCTCCCTTGCTTTTGTCCTCCCTTCTCAGTCCCCCCCTTTCCCTTCCCCTTTTGTTTCCCTAAAGAGTGAGTTAAGTTTCTTTATCCCAATGAACGTATATGTTATTCCTTCTTTGAGTCAAATCTAATGAGAATAGGGTTGAAACCATGTTCCCCCCTCCTTTCTTTCCCTCTATTATAATAGGTTTTTTTCCACCTCTTCATATGATATAATTCATCCCATTCCACCTCCCCTTTCCTCTCCTCCCCATAGACTCCCTTTTTATCTCCTTAATTCTTTTGTATCATCACATCAAAGACAATTTATATTTATACCCTCTATATAAAGTCCTTCTCTCTGCCCAAATACATTTACAGTTCTTAAGAGTTATGAGTATTATCTTCCTGTGTAGGGATATAAACAGTTTAACCTAATAGGGTAACTTTTTTTTTCCCCCTCTGTTTACCTTTTTAAACTTCTCTTGAGTCTTGTATGTTGAGATCAAATTTTCTATTCAGTTCTGGTCTTTTCACCAGGAAAGATTGAAAGTCCCCAATGTCATTAAATGTCCATCTTTTCCCCTGAAAGAAAATGCACATTTTTGCTGGGTAATAGATTCTCGGCTGCAATCCAAGCTCCTTTGCCTTCCGGAATATCATATTCCAAGCCTTGCGGTCCTTTAATGTTGAAGCTGCCAGGTCCTGAGCAATCCTGACTGTGGCTCCATGATATTTAAATTGCTTCTTTCTGGCTGCTTGGAGTATTTTCTCCTTCACCTGATAATTCTGGAATTTGGCTACAATATTCCTTGGAGTTTTCCTTTTGGGGTCTCTTTCAGGAGGTGATCGATGGATTCTTTCAATGATGATTTTATCCTCTGATTCTATGATATCAGGGCAGTTCTCCTTAATAATTTCCTGGAATATGGTATCTAGATTCTTTTTCTGGTCATGGCTTTCAGGCAGTCCAATGATTCTCAAATTGTCTCTCCTCGATCTGTTTTCCAGATCAGTTGTCTTTCCAATGAGGTATTTCACATTTTCTTCTATTTTTTCATTTTTTTTATTCTGCTTGACCGATTCTTGGTGTCTCATGGATTCCTTTTCTTCCAACTGTCCCACTTTAATTTTTAAGGCATTGTTTTCTTCAGTGAGATTATGCACCTTTTTTTCCATTTGGCTAAGTGAATTTTTTAAGGTATTGTTTTCTTCAGTGAGATTATGTACCTTTTTTTCCGTTTAGCTAAGTGAATTTTTTAAGGTATTGTTTTCTTCAGTGAGATTATGCAGCTTTTTTTCCATTTGGCCAAGTGAATTTTTTAAGGCTTTGTTTTCTTCAGCTTCCTTTTCTAAGCTGCTGATTCTTTTTTCATAGTTTTTTTGTGTTGCTTTCATTTCTCTCCCCATTTTTTCTTCTACCTCTTGCAATTGATTTTTAAAATCCTTTTTGAGCTCTTCCAGGAAGGCTTTTTGTTCTTGCGACCAATTCACCTTCCCTTGTGAGGCTTCAGATGTAGACAATTTGAGGCTATTGTCCTCATCTGAGTTTGTGTTGGCTTCTTCCCTATTGATACAGAAGCTCTCAATGGAGAGGGCTCTTTTTTGCTTCTTACTCATTATTGCAGCTTATTTATTTATTCTTTAAGTTGAGATCTGCTCTGGGGGCACCAGGGTCCCTGTTTTGGGCTTCTTGTGCAGGTGTATAGGTGCTGTGTGACCGGGCTTTTACTCTGAGGCCTTTATGGTGTGTGGAGATCCCCTGTCCTGCACTTCCTGTCTGATTGTGCTCGGCCAGCCAGGCGCCAGACCCCGGCGTCTGATCCCGCCGTTCGTGGCCCTCTCGGCCGGTGCAGGTAAGTTTTTCCACTGTCCTTCTTGGCCACCAGATTTTTGAACCGGGTTCCGGGAGCCTCAGTTGTTCGGCTGTGACCCGCAGCTCCTGCTGATTTGCCCCGACCCCCTCGGCGCTGGGTTGCTGCCCTGCGCTGGGCCTCCCTTTTGCCCGAGTCAGACCGACCTTTTCCTGAAGTCTTCTAAATTATCTCTGGTTGGAGGACTGTGTCTCTCTGTCTCTTTGCAGGTTCTGTAGTTTCAGAATCCGTCCAGAGGCTTGATTTAATGTTCGTTTTGAGGGAACAGAAGGAGAGCTCAGGCAGCTTGCTGCTTCCTGTCCGCCATCTTGGCTCCGAGACCATCAGACAGTTTTTTAATCTCCTTTTCCATTTGGCTTTTCAAACTGTTGACTTTTTTCTCGTGACTCTCCTTCATCGCTCTCATTTCCCTTTCTATTCTTTCCTCCTTTTCTCTACATCTTCTTTCTATTTCTCTACTTTCTCTTCAAAGTCCATTTTGAGAGCTTCCATGGCCTGAGACCAGTTCATATTTTTCTTGGAATCTTTGGATGTTGGAGTTTTGACCCTGTTACTATCTTCTTCTTCTTCTGAGGTTGTATTGTGGTCTACCTTACCCCCAAAGGAATTTTCGATGGTCTTCTGCTTTCTCTGCCTGCTCATCCTGGTTTACTATTTCTTGGCTTTTAACTCCTTCTTTAAGTGTGGTGCTGCTTCCAGGACACACTGTTCAAGCTACAGCGTGGCCTGGGGGATGATTGGGCTTCTTCTCAGCCTGTCTGGCCTCACTTTCATTTGATTTTAAACTCTCCACTGGGGGTGGGGGTGGGGGGGCTGCTTCTCGGCTCCACTCTTGTTTTCCGCTTCAGAGGGTCCCAGGTGTTTTGGGTTGGGGGGGGGGCAGGCTTTAATCTCACCTGGCCTGTTCTCAGGTCTGGAGATAACCTCAGGCCTATTTACTAAGCAACCAACCAGCAAAGCTTTCTGTGGTGTGGTTCTCAGCTTCTGATGAGACTGCTCCCCTTCTCCCCTCCCCCACCTGGGTCTCCCACCACTCAGGATTTCTTCCTGGTTGCCCGCTGGGGTGGGACAGTCGAATCCTTCCCCCCAGTTCACTGATACCCCTGCACTTACTGCACCCCCCCCCCCACCAGGCCAGCCATTCAGTCCGACCACATGCTCGGATCCAGAAGACACCAGTGTTTCAGCCGATTCAGAGGCCCTGGGACAAATTCCTCTGGCGGGTGTCTGGTATGTCGGCCCTATTGCAGGGTGAGGCTTTATTCATGGCCCAGCACGGCCCCCTGAAATCTGTCTATAGCTAGAGAAAACTCTCAGCCAGTATTTTTGTGTGTTTTTCTGCCCCAAGGGTTCTTTTATTGCTATTTTGGGGTGATTGTATCAGGAGCCCTGTCTGTGGGTTTAATGTCTTTCCTCTGCCATCTTGGCTCTGCCAATTTGTGTAATTTTAAGATGACTACCTCAAGTTGATTTGTAAAGGAAAAATGCCTAACAGTTTAATAGGGTTTTTTTTGTTGTTGTTGTTTTTGTTTTTGCTGAGCAATGGGGGTTAAGTGACTTGCCTAGGGTCACACAGCTAGTAAATGTCAAGTGTCTGAGGCCAGATTTGAACTCAGGTCCTCCTAAATCCAGGGCCGGTGCTTTATCCACTGCGCGACCTAGCTGCCCTTAATAGTTTATTGTATTAGAGATATGGTCAGATTTAGATTCTCTAAATTCCTTTGGGTTATGAATTTAATTGAATGTGATAATGGTTCTCTGTGAAGTGGGCATAGTAACACTATTCTCAGCTGTATATTAAGGCTTAAAGATCAAACAGATCCTCAGTAAAGTACAGTGATTTGCTTTTTTTTTTTTCTAAAAGTTAGAAGTTTTGATGGGATCTCTTTGTGAAACGTAATTTGATGTTAGAGGGGAGATGGGACTTGAAATCCTTAGCTCAGTCTCTTATCTTGAAGGACAGTAAGAAAAGAAATCTAGAGATAAAGACGTGGTCTGGCTAAAAAGAACTTCTGGGTTATTTTAAGTTATTTTGGGATCTGGGATACTGTAGTTTGAAACAGCAACAACTACAACAACAACGAAAAAGAGATAATGAGAGAATTTTAAAAGGGGCCTAGTAAAATTTGTGATTATAATTAGAATGAGTTCATTGAATATTTCTTTTTTGGTTTAGAAGAAGCTGAAACTCCTCCCCACTGCAAACACTTTGGATAAGAGAGAGAAGGGGATCAGAGATAAAGTTAAACTTTCCTCAATTCAATCCTGGGAAATTACAATCTTAAAGGTTTCTTTCTGAAGTTGAGGATTGAAGAAGAGAGATATATTTAGCATTTCAAAGTATTTTATGTCATGAAGGGTTGGTGAATATTTCTTTTCACATAATGATAAATTTTAAGCAGTTTAAGAAGGGAAAAATAAGATATTTTCAGGATATAATGTGTAACATGTAATTTAGAAGGTTTTGTATCTTATTTGCAAGCTAATTTGTTGCAATGGCAATTTGAAATTGATAACTATCATGTCCAAACCTACTATGAGTTGTGAAATTTTATTACTTAATGGAAAAAGCTTTTCTGGAACCCCCACATTCTCCCTATAATAGTCCCATACTTCCAGTCAGGAAATCAGATGGAACATACGGGCTTGTCAAGATTTGAGAGAAATTTATAAGATTGTACTCCCCTCACACCCTGTGGTACAGAAACCCTTTCATCTCCTTGTTAATGCTGACAAAGGTATAGCATTGGGACTTTTGGTTCACATTTGGGAAGGACAAAAGAGGGCGGTGGCCTTTCTATCTAAAACCCTGGACCCAGTAGCCCAAGGATGACCAAGCTGCATTCAGGCAGTCACAGCCATGGCAGTTCTAGTGGAAGAAAGTAGGAAACTGACTTTTGGAGGAGGGTTGATAGTTAATGCTCCCCACCAGGTGTGGGCCATCCTGAGTCAAAGAGCTGGGCACTGGCTGACAGATTCAAGGATTTTAAAATATGATGCTATCCTGTTGAGAAAGGATGATTTAATTATGATCACAGATCCTAGTTTGAACCCTGCTGACTTCCTCTCTAGTACCCAGGATGCAGGCACATAGAGAGCAAGCATGATTGTATGGAATTAATAGATTATCAGACAATAGCATGAGAGGACCTTCAGGAATCCCAAATCCCAGGGGGTATTAACCTTTCTGTGGATGGGTCCTCCAGAGTCATTGATGGGAAAAGACACAGTGGATATTATGTAATTGATGGGGATTCTGCCTTCGTGGTAGAGGCTGCAAGACTTCCTGATGCTTGGTCAGCCCAGACTTGTGAGTTATATGCATTGAAGTGACCATTGCAAATATTGGAAGACAAGGAAGGGAGCATATACACTGACTCTAAATATGCATGGGGTATGGTTCATGTGTTTGGAAAAATATGGGAAGAAAGAGGGATGATGGACAGCAAAGGAAAAGAATTAGGAAGTGATGTTTGCTTGGGGGAGGAAGAGGGGACGAGGCTGGTTCTCTCACTCTCTTTCATCAGGACTCTGGTTGAGAGTGGAGCTAAAGATGCGCTCTCCCTTTGATAGATAGATGAATCTAGGCCTTTCGCTCTCTCTTCACCAAAATCTTATTCTCCTTAATAAATGCTTAAAAGTCTAACTCTTGCTAAAGCTTAAAATTTATTGGTGACCACTCATTAGATATTTTAGGCAGACTAGCTAGAATTTTAGCCCCTTACAGTATAAACTCCAGTGGTCCCCTATTACCTCTAGGGTCAGATAGAAAATCTCCTGCTTGACTTTTAAAACTCTGTGTAACCTGTAGATATTTTAGACAGACTAGCTAGAATTTTAGCCGTCACAGATGGCTGACCATGAAGAGGAAAGCTGAATCTCCATCTTCTGATCTTCCACTTGGGTAAGATTTTCCCCTACCCTGTCCCCTTAAATTCGAAAGTACTGCTAAGTATTGGCTGTTTCGATTTAAATTTTCAAATGGGTTTTTTCAACTCCCTACATAATTTCTAATTTTAGTTTGTTTAACCAGACAAATGAGGGATAAGATCATGTTAGTGCTTTGTTTTTGTGGATTTTCTATTTTTATTTTTGTTAGAAGAGCCAGCAAGGTGCACACACAAGGGAATACAAATATCCACCCCTCTCCCAGCCATGCCTTTTCAGAAAAACCTCTGACTCCTGCAACTTTTCCAAATTCTAACACTAATTGTTGCTCTAATTTTGCATTCCTGGAGGCAACAACCCAGCCCTCTAGAAGCCTTTAATCCCCTAGCAGTGGGGGAAGGGGAAACCAGGCCTGAGTTCAAAACCAAGTCTGATTCAAAATGCCCTGGTCCCTCCCCTCCTCTCGGGACCCCCCTCCTCCCCTTCCTCTGGTGCCACCTCCTACTCCTCCCATGGTCATGCCCCTTGATCCTCCTTTCTCAGGTCCTGATGTTATGCATGCTCAGCCTGCACTTGCAGCTTCTACTCAGTTACCGAAGCAGTCAGGCTCAGCCCTTCCCCAGCCTGGCTGTGATTCTGACTCAACCTGCTGTGGTTTTCCCAAACCAACCTTAGAAAACCCTTTAAATTCCAGATATGCTCATTTTGTTCATAATTTTGTTAACCTGTTTTTGTCTTTAATTAGTAACCTTATAAAGCATTTATATTATGAAAGGACCAACAGAGAAAATAGAGGGGTTAAAGAATACAAACTTAAGCTGAATAAAAATGACAATCATCACCATATTTCAAGAAGACATGTTACAGGAATGTAGAAGTAAGCAGCAACATATTAATATGAGTATTGGGGATTTTAGATATTGGAATCAAAAGTGTTCTAAATTCATTCAGAGAAATAATGTCAGTTCAGAGGTTACATAGGATTTCTATGCTATTACATCTACATTTTGAAATTAATGGTATGGGTTTATTTTCATAGAGATTTTCATGCTTTTGAGATTGTGTTTTATACTTAGCTTTTTAAAAAAAAGGAGAATATTTGTAAAATCCTTTTATAGTTTTGTGATCAAGTTTATATTTTGTAATACTCTTATTAATGTTAAGTTCATATTCATTTAATAATGTTTTATATTATCAGTCATTTACATTCATTTGATTTCCCTAGTTTGAATTTCATTGTCTTTTATTCTTCCATGTGTATTTTCTTCTAATCATTCATCTATCTAATTTTGAAACAATGCAAGATGATTTTGATTTCATAACACAATGTTAATTCTGGGAGTATTGTGCTCCCATATTCTGAGTTGTTTGTTTTTGTTATTTTTTTTCTCAACTGATTATTTTATCAAACTCTACAAAGCATTTTCCTGGCAAATTGGTTGCCATGGCAAGTGTAAATTGATTCTAGAAGTATTATTTTTAAAGCATATAAAAAAGAGGGGAACATTTGTAAAAGTTTTCTTTTTTCAAAAAAAAGTTTTCTTTAAGATTCTGTTGTGTTTTAACTTGTATTTAAATATGTTCCAATTTTTCACAAAAGTAACTGTATACTTAGTAAAAAAAAGGTATTATTTGAAATTATTGCATAATTGTATATTATATTCTGAGTCAAGGTACATTCACATTTTTTGCAATCATTTTATCCTCAATTTTTAAATCCATATGAGACTTGGATTATGGGAATTTATCATTTAAGACATTAATTGCCTTCATTCTGAGTTATCAGATGCCAGTTGGCCAAGATGCCATCTGATCACAAGAGGAATACATGCAAGAGCAGACATTGAACTGTCACATGAGGGGAGACATGCATGAAGTCAAGGTACAGCCAAGGGAACAGCTTTTAAAAATGTTGAGGTTGGTTTCTCTTGGTTTAATGTTTCCCCACAATATTGTACAGATGGCTGGAAGTTTTCATCCCACCCATTTCCTTCTACACCTGGCTTCTATGCCCCCTCCTATATGCCTGATACCATGGACGTCTCAATACCATGCATCTGATTAAGTCTGACTCAATTTCCTCCAATATGTTCAGTGGCATGGACGTATATCCCATCCACCTATTTTAAACCTGGCATACGGCAGGGGCAGTATATATTGCTCAAGTGTGGGAATGCTCATATCTCATCATTTCTCTGTTCTTTTATGGTAACTCCCATAATTATCTCATGTGTCATGATAAATAAAGTGTTGAATTTGGCCTTGACATCTGTTACCAATTATAGTAGATTTTTAAAATTTCTCATAATGGCATGAGGATAAATAGGCAGCTGATACAACAAGTGATGAAACAAAGATAAAAATTATTTTTTAAATCAATATCGCAGCAATTGTCTTCTCAATTTACCCTGCACAAGGGGGGGCTATAGTAATATTAAGTTTTAGAGAATGTTTCAATTTTTGTTTTATTATATGTTTCATGTGTAACAACTAAGATTCTGAATTCCCTTAGACATGTTTTTAAGAACTCTCATTGTTTGATTTGATTATTGACAAAGCTATTTTAAAGTTGTGTTAAGCTCAATTTTGTAGGAAATTTTCCAGGCTGATTACCAGCATCCACACATCAACCCTTGAAAAAAATTTCCATTCCATGACTATACCCAGTGGACATCCCAAGAATCATCTGAGAAAAGACTTTCAAAGACTTTAAATGAACTGTTTGGTTTTGCTGTTTTTCTTTTTCCCTTCTGTTATTACATACACCATTTGTAACATGTATTCTCTGCAAAGGCCATTCCTCTGCAGGCCAGTGTCAAACCGCCAGTTCATGAGAGACCACCCCTCTGGACAAACTTTCCTTTCTCACCTTCCTATTTTGTTATTAACATATTGTTTCTTAACGTAGGGTATTATATTCCATTATTTTTGACTGTTTCATCAAGGAAACATCCCGTGTTTCTTGAAGAAACAAAGGGGGCCTGTAACAATTGGAATGATGCCACCTGCTGGAGACTTACTGTAGGAAAGCTCCACCATGAGGAGAAGGTGCCTGAGGGCAAGATGTGGCTTTTCTTTGGCATCAGGAAGTAACATTTGCTTGTGAGAGGAAGAAGGGGTGAGGCTGGCACTCTCACTCTCTTTCTTTCTTTTTTTGGTGAGGCAATAGAGTTTAAGTGACTTGCCCTGGGTCACACAGGTAGTAAGTATTAAGTGTCTGAGGCCAGATTTGAACTCAGGTCCTCCTGACTCCAGGGCCAGTGCTCTATCCACTGTGCCACCTAGCAGCCCCTCTTGTTCTCTTTCACCAGGCCTCTGGTTGAGAGTGGAGTTAAAGATGTGTTCTCCCTTTGATAGATAGATGAATCTAGGCCTTTCTCTCTTCACCAAATTTTTTTTCTCCTTAATAAATGCTTAAAAGTCTAAATTCTTGCTAAAGCTTACAATTTATTGGTGACCACTCATTAGATATTTTAGACAGACTAGCTAGAATTTTAGCCCCTTACAGTACAAACTCCAGTGGCCCCCTATTACCTCTAGGGTCAGATAGAAAATCTCCTGTTTGACTTTTAAAACTCTGTGTAACCTGGCCCCTTCCTCTCTTTCTAGTCATCCTAAACTTTATTCTCCTCCAGAGACTCTACCCTCCAGCTAGACTGGCCAAACTGCCTACTTCCTGTTCCTAGCTACCATTTTCCACCCCAGTGCCTTTGCAGTCACTGTCCTCCATGCCTGGAATGCCTTCTGTCCTTAACTTCACCTCCTAGAATCCCTGGTTTCCTTCAAGACTCAGCTAAAAAAAAAAAAACACTTTCTACATAAGCATAAAATGAGAAAATGTATGTAAAATGATTTGTAAGAGCCAACAAGTGCTAGAAGTGTATGAGAATATACCGTGAAGAGTAAGAGATCATCAGAGCTCATCTGTAATCTGCCTCTCCCTGCATGCCCTAATTCCTCCATATCCAGAGAACTAAAACCCAGGATTTGGGCCCAGATAGAGCTAGCACAGATGAATCTTCTCCCACCTCTGTCCTCAGGCAATGGAGGGTTATTGAGGCTTCTAGGAAGACCAACTGATTTATTCCATAAGTCTTAATACAGAGAAAGCTTTATGGTCTCTCTTTAAACCAGTTCTGAAACCTGCTCTTTCACTTCCTAACTTTCTTGCTTTAGCAACTGAGTCCTTCCCAAGAACAACCCCACCTTGGCTTAGGGTTCTAACTATACCCTCATCTTCTCTCTCTATGTTAATGTAAATTCTACTTGTCCCATACTATTAGACCAGTTCTGGTCCATATTTCCCTAGTTATTCATGATATGTCCTCCATTTATTCAATTCTTCATGTGAAAATGACAGAAACAGACTGTTCTTATGATTGGTTCCAATTTTGTATACCTTATTATGTGCCTATAAACAGCTCAACTTAATTCTAGAACTTAATTGATAACTGCTTTTCTCAGAACCTTGATGCAGACCTATTCCCCATAAAAATGAATTGCCAAAGCAGCACTAATTCAACAGATGCTTCTCCCTCCCCCAAGACAAAGATATTCCCCCAGACGAGTGAAATGTTATGGATCATTTGTCTTTTCTGAGCCTCAGTATCCAAGTCTTTAAAATGAAGTCATTGAACTAGATTATTTCTAAGGCAGGGGCTCTTATTCAGGGGTCCATGGATAGATTTTAGGGGTTCTGTGAAAATGAATGGGGGGAAAGTGACATCTTTACTTCAATATAATTCATTTTCTCTGTGATCCCATGCATTTAAAAGCAATTCTGAGGAGTCCATAGGCTTCACCAGGCTGCCAAAGGGGTCCATGGTACAAAAAAAGGTTAAGAATCTCTGCTCCTACCTCTGACATTTTAAAGTCTAAAGTCCCTTACAACTATGAAATTCTCTACCTTCTGGTCCCTTCCTACTCTGACATTCTGAATTCTAAGGGTCCTTTCAAGTCTGATGTTCAAGGTTCTCAAGTCACTACCCTGTCATTTTGTTTCCAGGTCTAATACCATATGTTTTAAAGTTCCTCCAAGGTCTGACATTCTCTGTTCTAAGGGCTGTCCCAGGTCTGACATTCTTTAAGTTCCTCCTAGGTGTAACATTCTAGGTTCTAAGGTCCCTCCCAGTTCCCACATTCTCAGTTCTTTTTTTTTTTAATAATAAAACATTTTTATTTAGAATTTTGATTTCCAAATTTTATCCCTCCTTCTCCTCCCCCTTCCCTGAGGGGGCAAGCTTATACATATATGTACATATATATATTATACATATAGCTTATACATGTACAATCATGTAAAACATTACTATATTAGTCATTTTGTATAAGAAAACTTGAATAAAAGAAAAAAATGAAAGAAAGTGAAAAATAGCCTGCTTCATTCTGCGTTCAATCAATATCAGTTCTTTCTTTGGAGGTGGATCGTGTGCTTCATCATTAGTGCTTTGGGATTGTCTTGGATCATTGCTGAGAATAGTTAAGCCATTCACAGTTCTTCATTATATAGCATTCTCAGTTATAATGTCCCTTCTTGGTTCTGATATTCTCAGTTGTAGGGTCCTTCCCAGACCTGAGATTCTCTGTTCCAAATTTCCTCATAAGTCTAACATTCTAGGTTCTAAGATCTTTCCCAAATCTGAAATCCTATGCCCTAAGATCCTTCCTTGTTCTAACATTCTATGAATTCAAATTCCTAGAACCCTACTGGATCATGGAAAAGAAGCTGTCCATGATGAACTCCCAGTTCAACAAATTGCTCCTTATTGACATGTTTCTTTGGAATGATGAGTGAGACCAGAAGTCACATCATCTATGTAAGTCCCATACCTGGTCCCTCAGCTCAGTTAAGAGGGAAAGATACCTAGCTGCCTGTGGGCAATGGGATGCCCGGCCACAGGAACTGCATTCGACCCTTTGACAGTGGATTTGGGGATCTGGCCTCCCAGAGAAATACCTAACCCATTATCTGATGGAGGTGTTAAACAAGGAGAAGCTGTCTGGAGGACACAGACGAGAATTGTTGAAGGTTCATCTGAATGTGGGTTCAAGTTACCAGATATTGAGACCTGGGAAAGAGTAACTGAATCATTTTTTTCCTGAGTCTGCCTCAATTTCCTCATCTGTAAAGTGGATAGTAATAGCACCTACATCTCATGGTTATTCTGAGGGTTAATGGAGTTTTGCAGGCCTTAAAAGACTAGATAAATGCCAGTTGTTATCTATTACTACTACTACTAAGACAATAATGATGATGATGACGACTACTACTACTACTACTACTACTACTACAACATGACAAGTAAAATCTAATGTGTGGGGGCAGCTAAGTGGTGCAGTGGATGGAGCACCAGCCCTGGAGTCAGGAGTACCGGAGTTCAAATCTGGCCTCAGACACTTAACACTTACTAGCTGTGTGACCCTGGTCAAGTCACTTAACCCCCATTGCCTCACTTAAAAAAAAAAAAAGTCTAATATGTGGTTACCTTATTCCTGTCCCTAGTGTAGGGAAAACTATCTAGGGTTTACTTATAAACTAGAAGCTTTAGCACCAAGTTTTGGCATTAAGCACTTATTAAAGAGTAAAGAGAACACCTGGAGTTCAGAAAGATAGGAAAGCCTAGCTAGGATCTATGGGAGAGAGAGGAGAAAAAGCTACCTTTATCCACAAGTTGCAGGTGACAAAGAGCAAGATCCTGTGCCTGTGAGAGAGGAAGCTCCCTATGGGTCCATAAGAGAGGTAGTCCTCAAACACTGCTCCAGGCTAATTGGCTGGTAGCATTGAAATCCATTGATTGATGTGACTTGAAGGCAGTCCATGAACAGAATATGCCGAGGTCAGAGTTCAAATCCTCTGGTGGGAACAAGGCTTTGTGAGGTAACTTCCTGATGATGGGTAAATCAAAGGTCAACCA